>NC_092865.1:15905815-15911610 GCF_032062135.1 Pyxicephalus adspersus | reverse complement strand
TATTTTAAAACACAATATTTATCAATAAATATATTTATTATCATTGATTTTTTAATATATATAACATTGCATGATGTGTATATTGTGAAATTCAAGTTCCACTTAAAAAAGCCTATTGAACTGCATGGCAATTTATAGTTGTTTGTAGAATAGATGCTCTTTTTTTTAACCTTGAGAATTAAAGGCTGGATGGAGCTATGAATTTAATCTTTGGAAAAATAACATGTTCAATTCCCTGGGTTGTGAGAATGGTAATTTATGTTTCAGTGTTTTAATAGAAGCTTGCAAATGTGTGCACATAGATGTATGACAGCACTGACATCTGCAGTTCCCAGATTTAGGATTAGGAACCAATCTGTGGGTTCCCAGTTATATGATTAATATGGCAGCCAATCATGTGATCACATAGGTTTACAATCTTCCCCTGGCTGCAGGTGGCACTGTGCTTCTCTTTCTGTTTAGTCTTAAAAACCATTACAGAGGGTGTAAAAATAAATAAACACATTTAAGTCTGATGTGACAATGTGACACATTGCAGGGTGGTCATCAGCCCGATGTTTACATTGTTAACAGTCAGTGTGAGCCCATTAATGTACAGAGGGGCTGCCTGCAGTGTATGGTTGAAGGGTTCACAGTTGTCCCTAGTCAAATATTTGCTTCAGTTCAGTTAACAGAAATAAATATTACATTTGCTCAAATTTATCACAATATACAATTACAAAATATTAAAAAATAAGATGATGTTGTTAGTCTCTTCCGGGCTGACGTCAACATTTTATTTTTTTTAATATTTAGTTAATTAATTAAATGTTTATTAATTGTTTTCCTTGCTAGCTTTGTCATGCTTTTTTTAGGTGTCACATACAAGGGTGGTTTGCCATCCCAGGAGTCTCCATAGTCTTGGACTGCAACCACTTATCACTGCTTTTGCAAACAGAATTTTAAAGCAGTTTCAATTAAAAAAAAAAAAGTGAAAGAAAAACAGGCTACCACCTGTTACCACTTTCAGGTACCTCGCGTTAGAGAGTAAGTACCCATACTTCCTGGGATAAATATATCACATATCCCAGAAGGCTTAGGCTGCAAAAGAGTGTTTCACAGATTGGGTGACATGAGCAGAATGCAGAAGAAGAAAAAAGAAGATGGCTACGCCCGCTGTGCCAATTCCACCACAAAGAAGGAGGAATCCGGGACAGTGCAGGACCTACTGTAATTGGATTGTGGAGAAATGAAGTGCTCTTTGAAAGTAAAGAAATTGTTTTTTTTTTTGCAATGAAACCCCAACCCTAATAAAATTTGTTTATAGAATGCAAGTAGCTGGTGTATCTTCTGGTAGTGAAAAGGTTTTTACACCGCTGTGGCTGTGGCTGTCGCTGTCGCTGTGTGATGTTAACACATTTAATAAAAACATTGGAGCTTTTCACATAGAAAAGTGAAATACCCCTTTGCAAGGAATAGTTCAATTAGTTTAGTAATTGATAAAACTCTTTAGACTTGTTTTTAGATTTCCTGGCTCATAACTGGGCATTCTTTGCAGAGTGAACTATCACCACATTCACTAAGCTAAGGGAATTATCTCTTGCAAGGGGATCATTTATCTTGGTAAGTGAAAAGCCTTATTTTCTTTAGTAAACCAGCCCCATATCTTCCTACTTATTCTGAAAGATTTTAGAAAGGGCCGTTGAACAGCCTCAATCTCAGTAGCAATAGTCTAGGAATAAGGTAAAGATCTACAATATGGTTTGTTATAACATTTGTAATTTATATATCAGAGCTTTCTTTTATCAGTTTATTTTCACTTGGTAATGTTGCCAGTAACACATTTCCTTCCTAGAATGTCAACGCTCACTCATTGCACTGTATCTATGGAGGGGAATTAATTATCATTCTAGGACAGCAAGTGTATCAGGTCTTCAGAACATCTCCGCATCCCCTATGCTCCATGTTTCCTAACCAATGATCTGTAAGGATAACATTCTTCCCACAAGCCAGCAATGTAGGAGGCATTCTTCCCACTGACCACCACACTAATTTACCCTGAGCTGTGGATATAGTAATTTTAGAAGGCGTCGCCTATGTCCTGTAAGTTATTTTAAGGGTTCCCCCATGGTAAAAAGGTGGAGAATTTCTATTATATACAGTAAATATATAAATATAGTTCAAGGTCCAGCCTTTCCCAAACCTGCTGTCAGGCTTAATGGGATGCATGGGTGAGATTTAGTAGATGTTCTGAATATTCCACGCTCTCTCCAAATCCAAACATTTGGGTTGGTGTGCCAGGTTAAGCATCTCTAAGATTTAAAATGCACATTAAATATGGCTTAAATAGAAAATGTGAAGAAAGGTGAATTGCAGCCTTTGATTTCCTACATCCTCCTATGTGTAGGCACTTATACAGAAAATCAGTTGCTCTAATTAGACCTAGACGGGCATGCTAATGTGCGTCCTCAGATCAAAACACCCTTGGCCCTGACACCCCCACCACACCTCCTCACCCCCACCGTCTAACCTTTCCTGCATATGTTGGTTTAAGCAGATGACTTCGGAAAGTGTGCCCTGAAAAATTGCCCTGTAATGTATGCCATCGGCCACCCTGCCATGTCTGCAATCAGACTGCATCATATTATACAAAATATTCATCCGCCAGGCTGTAATTTGTATTTGATTAAAGGAAACCAACCAGATGCCAGGAAAACACGTTTCACTTTGAATTGATTTACTGGGGAAAGTCTGGCAGAAGGCACCTTTATTCTTTGTGTGTGTTTTCTTCCTTTTATTTTGTTTTTGTCTGTGCAACGGAACAAATTCCCGCAATGAGGAATAGTGCTGTAATTTCCTGTTTAGGGGGCTGATTGGAGATTTGCAAGTCTGGTGAACCTGTGTGATAAAGGGGAACTCGTTGTATAATACAAAATGAAACAATATGTTTGTAAAATGGAAAGGTTTGCAAAGGATGTATATAACTAGTTGACATTGAATCTGCTTAGCACTATTTCTAATAAGTGCTTTATTTACTTATTTATAAAATGTTTTTTTTTGCTTTCTTTTTTTATCTTTTTTTGGTTGTATTATGTTTTTTTATTAATGCAGCCAATTTCTTTCAGCCCTTTATGCCTACAGGCAAATGCTTTAGTAATGGCTACATACATGGTATTGCATCAGGCGGACCTATTCTAATGACGTGTGAATATCCAATATTATTATGAGTTGGTATAGCCACGGATAAGCTTCATCAACAATAAAAAGATGCTATTGGTAGGTATGGACAGAGCACTGTCACCCTATACAAGAAACTGATGAACAAGAACCTTCATGGCAAGATCACCAAGTAGTATTTAAATGAATATGGCTTTTAATATTGTGTTGAAAAATGTGCACATGTGCAGCTCAGTGTAGAATGTTGGGATACCCGACGCATGATGGCTAGAGAAGAATAAAGAATATGTAGCTGTCACAACAGAATTGGGAAAAAAAAGTGTATTTAACAATTAATTTTTTTAAATTTTTAAATTTAAAAAAAAGTACAATTAGGCAGGTAGGGTTATTTTATTGCAGAAGGGCAAGTGATGTGTCAGTGACCTGTCCCCATTTCGTTGTGACTGCTGCCAATAGGGATCTCTGTCCTTTCTGCAATAAAGGACCCCTTTCCTTCCCGGTCACAGTTTTTATTTCTAGACTTAAATTCCCCTTTTAAAAATCAGCAAATTTTGGCTTTGAGTGCTCAGAAATCAATACAACATAAAAAATCCCATGCAGATAGCTCACAGGCTGAGATTCATTTCCAAGCAGCAAGTACAGCTCTGCTTAATTTTCTTCTACTGGTCAATAAAACACCCCTCATGTTTTGGAGATGAGGATGAGCAAAGAGTTCTGTTGCCCAGCAGAGAGGAACCAGACAGGGCTGACCACTTTGCTTATAAAAATGTAAATCTAAAACACAAACTTTTTTTAGTTTTTATAGCTAAGCGGTAACAAGAATTTTATGAGCACATGAGAAGTATAAATGGCTTTTATTTATTTTTTTTCTAACAAGGTAGAGTTTCACTTTAAACCTGCAGCCACACGCCACTTAGGCCAAAATCATGTTAAACAAATATATTTTTGGACTTGGCTGTGTGTGGCTGCACCTCTGAGAAGAGCTGTTCCACGCACAGCTGTGACAAATATTTAGGAAACCTGATACCTCCGTCTAAAAATTATTCATTTGCAGGCCTCGCTGACTTTGATGGTCAACTGTTTTATTTGCCATTTTTTGACATTTTATTCTTTTCCTGCCCGGCCTGTGAATGTGGAAGGCCTGTATACACATGCAGGCCAGCTATCAGCCTCGGGCCCCGGCAGTTGACAAAGCTCCAGCTATATAGGATGCTGGTGGGTTCTTCTAAAGCTCTCCGACTCTCTGGAAATGCCTGAGCACAGATTATTTGTTTGTTTTCTTTTCATCTGGCTTTGAATCGGGCCAGAGCAGAGTTCCCCCTCAGGGAAAAGCAAACTTTTCGGAATAAATGCTTCAAGATTGTGCAAACGCCTCAGTAGTTGTAAGATCTGTGTGTTCTGGGTCAGGGCAGGAAGAATATACACGTCAATCAAACAGGAGGTGCAAGAGGATGTATGAAGAAGCCAAATGCAATGTTAGAAAACAGTTCTGGAGCTTTCCACTGTTAAAAAGGCAAACTTTGAAAACCACAAATAAACAATATAACCAAAATAAGTGAATAGTACTCAATATATATATGAGCACCTCTCCAAAATTCTGGTTCAGGTGTTTCCAGTGAAGGGAACACTTAAAGCTGCAGCATAGTAAGATATTTTGGACCCTTCTATGAATTGTGGTGGGAACAGGCGTTCCGGTGCGGCTCCCGGCAGCTAGCTCCCTGCCAGCTGCTTGGCCATTTAGCCGCCTGCACCACTGCTCTGGTTCTGGTTAACCAGCGTTTGTACGTTTTATAGTAGGCAGCAGCGGATCATATTGACCTGCCCACTGCTCCCATTCTTTCTCTATGGCAGTCTTTCACAACCTTTTCATGTGGCAACCCTTAAAAATAATTTTCATGTCTTCAGGGAACCCCTACTACAATTATTATATCCACTACTCCCAGTACATTGCTTCTTATTAGGAAGAATGTCACCCTTACAGGTAGCCCAAAAAATCAGGCGTCACCTAAACTGACCTGAAAGGCATAAATTGCTTATTGCTTACAGAACCCCTAGCAACCTTTGTAAGAACCCTATGCTCCATTGAACCTTGGTTGAGACACTGCTTTATGGGTTGCCATAGGTGAGGTGCTACATGGAAGTAACTGCACCGCAACCTCATCGCCAAATTCCAATGTACCATGGTGCACAAAGCCAGCTCCATAAACACATAGCTTGATAAATAGGGGTGGTCAACTCCATATAGGGGTGCAAAATGTAAATGTGTTGAGGGGAAGGTTGATGTAGGTCATGAGAAATTTATCTGGAGTTATCCAGAAGTTATTAAGAAGTTTTTGCCCAACATAAAAAACACAGGGGTCTTACCATTTTCGATATCTATCAGGATTCATTTTTCATTTCCAGTTTTTGCCATGACACTATATGCATAAATCTTGAGACATAAAACTATGGTAGAAACTCAGAGACAATTCACAACATATAATATGTAAAGCATGGCAGGAGATGTTGGCACAATACATATATAGTGTGTCTCCACCTGAGCGTTATAGTTTTCATTATTCTTTTATTGTAACAGCTGGGTCTATTTAGGCACTCCTTATGTATCTGTAGTAAAGACTTCTATTCTCTCCCTGTTTTCT
>NC_092865.1:15859921-15904653 GCF_032062135.1 Pyxicephalus adspersus | reverse complement strand
TGGACAATCGCAGCGGGACCAGGTAAGTGATCACTAAACCCGAACTTTTCTCACTGTATTTTCATACAGTGAGAAAAGTACGGGCTTATCGATAATTGCAACTTTTTTTAGATGGGAAAAGTACGGGCTTAACGGTTGGGAGGTTAATAATCTATATATAAAAAAATTGTATGTATGTATGTATGTATGTATGTTCCACCATCACTCGAAAACGCATGGACACATTTCAACCAAACTTGCCATACATATGACTCATGGAGTGCACCAGTCATCTTTGTACAGCGTTGTGCTATATGTCAGATCTATATTTGGATAAAACAAATGGAGACATTTCACCCAAACTTGCTATGTTCCACCAACACTAGAAAACGCATGGAGACATTTCAACCAAACTTGCTATGTTCCACCATTCCCAGGAAACCCATGGAGACATTTCAACCAAACTTGCTATGTTCCACCATCACTAGGAAACACATGGAGACATTTCTACCAAACTTGCTATACATGTGAGTGCACCAGTCATCTTTGTACAGCGCTGTGCTATATGTCAGAGCTATATTTGGATGTATGTATCTATATATATAAAATCAGATATATGTATGTATGTGTGTGTGTATGTTCCACCACCACTAGGAAATGCATGGAGACATTTCAACTAAACTTGGTATGTTCCACCACCACTCGGAAATGCATAGAGACTGGTAAACCAAACTTGCTAGACATATGACATCGCCGATCTTTGTACAGCGCTGTGGTATATGTCAGAGGTAAATTTGCATGTATGTATGTGTGTATGTATTGCTCAATGTCAGTGTGCCTTTTGCTTATATTTTTACACCCTTCTTTTTTGGACTCACCTTTGAGAAAACGTAAGGCAATTGGCCGTGAGCAATCAAAGGCAAAAAAATTAAACATGACAAGAAAATCACTATAGCTTTATTTGATTCCTTTTCCTGTATAATATAAGATTGCAATAAATAAATACCCGGGCAACGCTGGGTTATCAGCTAGTGTATATATAAAGCCCAAAGCTATTTTTATTTTTCAATAGATTGGGTAATATCTTAAATCCATTTTTTCCGTCCCATCTGGGAGTTTTCCGTTTACTTTCTAACCCAGAGACAGAACATACATAAAAATTAAATAGCAGCCTGAAAGTAAAAAACATCCCTATTTAATGTACAGCGCTGCATAATATGTTGGCGCTATAAAAATCCTGTTTATTAATAATAATAATAATAATAATACTTACAGTTTACGTCTTGTATGCGATGAGCAGAACCCCCAACCTGTTGAAGATCCATGGGCAATGCTGCTATATGATGAGTGATGCTGCCCAGGTTCCATTCCAGGTATTTTAGTCAGCTTTTGTCTTCTTTGCTTACAGGTTCCTGTAGTGCTGTGGAATATATTTGTGATCTCAGAAAGCCTTATTGTTTTTTAAGGTATTTAGGTATATTGAAAAAGAGTTAATTCCTCCATGACAAATTTATTTTCCAGCAATGTAATATATTTTGCTAAACGTGTCAATCTCCTGATTGAAGTTACATTTTAATGTTGTTTTATAATGAGGAATCCAGAATTTCCAATTTTCCAAGAAATTCAATATATAATGTCACAATTGTAAGGGTAAAGCACTATGAACTTGTCACAGGTGACAGAATCATTTTAAACTTGGCTGAAGCAGTACATTTATATAAATATAACGTGTACATTTGTTCGGAGACTGAAGTTTGATTTGGGAAAAAACAAAAGTACACAGATCAAATCAGTACATATATCAAACACGAGTGGGTCGCAATACACAGGAAAATGAATTAAAATAATCAAAATAATCATGCGTTAAAGAAAAAATAGATACAAATTCCTTCTTTAAAAATCCCTTGTCCACCTGATATGAAATGAACTGACACACGTAATAAAATAGGTTCATAAATTAATTTATGTTCTGAGTTTATAATCAGTTGGTAAAATAAATCATTCTGTATATTTCTAAGTGAATCATGTAAACATTAAATCATGCACAATTCATAATTGAAAACATGAATATTATAACTTTATGGACATTTGCCTGGGGTATTTGTTGACGTATTACACTGTTAACACATCTGTTTTTGTTATAATGGTTTGCATGTATGTATGATTTTTATGTATTCTGTTCTGTTTTGAAATGTTGAAAGTTTTATTTTTTTGGTAGGCGGGATGCTCTCACTAAATTATGTACCGTACAGTTTAAAGGGCCTATCTATTTTTTATTCTCTGGATCATTTGTTCAAGGTTTTGTCATTCGCTTAGGAGATTTTTTAGGGGGAGGTTGTGATCTTCTCTGTATGTATATTACTGTATATTATACTGTATAATATATATATATATATATATATATATATATAAATGTATATTTTTTGTAATCATTATTCAATTGTAAACCGCTGAAGGTTTAATCTTTTTGTTGGAAAATACTTTGGGGTATGGTGGTCCTAATCTACATTACAGATGGGAGCATTGATGTGTCATCAGCATCTTTGGCAACTATCTAACAGTTTTCAAGCCAAAATTCTGTGGTCATATAACCTGCATATCACAGTATAAAATCAGCCATACACTTTGCAGTGTTTTCCTAGAAAAAAAAATTAAAGTAAATAAAAACATTGCATTTAAAGAAAATCTGTTGAAACCCAGGACATCCTTTATTCATGCTTGGTTGATACAATGGGGCTGATTTATTAAAGCTGTCTGAGGATACACTTTCATAAGTGAACCTGGGAGATCCAGAAAAACCTGGAATTAAAAGTCCTATGCTATTTGTTAGCAATTTTTTTTAATCATGGACCAGATCTGTTTCAGGTTTGCTGGATCACCCAGGTTTTCTGATGAAAGTGTATCTTCTCCTGCCTTGGAGAGCTTTATTAAATTAGGCCCATTGATCAGACATTGATTAGGGATGCCTGTTCTTTGCATGGTCAAGTGGTGCACACGCTGCCCTTTTCTGTTCCAACAGGCTCATGTAAGGGCCACTCCTTAAGAATCAGCAGCCAATGGGAGCACGTTGTGAATATTTATGAAAATAAAACAGCTTTGCCTGTTGTTATAGTAAAGAGTGGGGAGCTCTCCCAATAACTGTGGGTTGGTAATAAAGACTGGATGAGCATGTTGGAATAAGGGGCAGAGTTTTCAGTACTCAATTAGGCTAATCAATGGATGCCAAGTAAGTGATTAATATCAGGAAGACATTTGTCATTTACTGGTTGTGCATCCATTAACTTGGTGTATGGCCACCTTAACACAGGGAAGCTTTCTCCTCCAGCAAGGCATTCTACAGATGTCTACAGATGTCTGCAGCCTTTGGATAAATTCTCCTTTCTTCAAATTATGTATTTCCTAATCCGTTAGGCACGCCTTTGAAGTTCCATAATACTGTGCCTATTAATATCAGATTTTGGATTTATTCACCATGAAAATGTTTATAATTGAATGTGTGAGGTTTGTTTTTGTCTAAGTAGGAAATTAAAAGGTTTAATATATATGAGGATTGGAGCTTGTAAAAGAAAAGCCAGCAGGCAAAATGATTCACGTCTGGATAATAATTCAACTCGTAAGATAATATCATAATTTAAATTTTCAAATAAAATTCAGCCAAAAATAATAAAAAAGAATAAATTGTTCACATAAATTCACAAACTGAAGATGTGCACAATGAATTGTACTACTGCATGGAGCATTCTCTGCATGGTGACTGCATCTTAAAGCTAAAGGCAGATATAAAAATTAATAATTTTATTTAACCTAATTTATACTTTGCTTCCACAAACTTTATTAGCACTATAAGACTAATCACACAAAAATGCTCCTCTTAACAATGCAAGACCTGCAGTCCCACATTGTACATAAGATTAAAACATTTGTTAAATATGTTGACAAAAGGACAATTGGAAAAAAGGCAAAAATAAGCAGAATAAATTTCAGTTTTTAAAGCATACAACTATATTTATTCTCTTTTTTACAATGTCAGAAATTTAAGGCACCAAGGTCACTGATTTTCCACTGATAGTTTCTTAACAAAAGCCACATGGAAGGAAAAAATGATTATGATTTTTGCATTTTTTTTTTTTATTGTTGTACAACACATTGATCAAATGTAAATGTTTTTTTTTTTATATCTTTAGGTGTTTTGCTGTGCTAGGTGTACCAGCTCTTTGAATAAAAGGAAGAGTTTCTGTTCAGTGTATGCTCGGTGTAAAGCTTCAGTGCAGAAATGCCACTGCCCCCAAAAACTTAGGGTGAGGATGAATAGGCTGTCCCCGTCTGACTCAAAATGTTTATGTATGTTTTTAGTCGTTCCTTGAGCTTTGGCTCATTGACCACATGATGATTACCTCATACTTTTGTGTGGGATGCCACTAGGTAGAGTCATTAGTACACCAAAGTTTTTTTTATGTATCTGTAAGGTAGAATTCTTTCCACTAATATAAGGTGTAGTTTTTCCATTGCCCTCCTATCGTTTTACCTGGAGTTCTCTAAGACTTGAAAATAATTTCTTCTTCAGGGGTAAAAAAGTTGGGAAAAACTGATCCAAAGGGTTGATGGACCTGGTTGGTGTTTTTGGCCAGGGTTTTCACCAAGACTAAACTGTCTATCTGGTATTCAAGCATTCCCAGCTGTGGCCTATACTACTTCTCCTGGAAATAGCCTAGTTCATTTGCATAGAATATCATCTCTGGTGGTCTTAATATTGGACTCCAAAAATTGCACTTTGCACCTCTGTATGAGATCTGGGTTTGTATATGCCTGTAATGGGATATAAGCCCATAAAATTGGACGTCTACCATACCTCTGAATGTCTAGGAGCTTCTTACACATGCATAGACAAAGTTTTAAATACCCACGTGCAAATATAGTCATTGGAAAGGATCCTTTCCAACGACTAAGCACTGCACGATGCATGAACGAGTGCCGTACATAAAGCACCATTCTGCTCTATGCAGAGGGGAGGGGGAGAACGACGGAGCCGCACCCCGCTGCACGCTCTCCTCCTTCCCATTAGGATCGCTCGTCGTCCGTGGATCCGCCAGGACGGTCGTTCAGATGATGGATGACAGGCGCTGTACACACCCCAGATTCTCACCCGATATCGGCCCTGAGCTGATTATCGGGCGAGAACCATTGGACGTGTGTATGCTGCTTAAGTGTCAAAAAGCCTCTTACACATGTAAAAATAATCTTCACGTTGAAGAGCCCCTTACTCATGTATAGATAATGCTCTAAATGTCAAAGAGCTCCATACACATATGTAGATAATGTTGTAAATGGGCCCCTTACATGTCCCTTACACATGTATGGTTTACACTCTGAATGTTAACAAAAAGGTCACAGAACAACATACACATGTATACATAATGCTTTAAGTATCAAAAAGCCCCTTATAAATGTATAGAGATAAACTTCCAAAGAGCCCCTTATGTATTTAAACATATTAAATGTTTATAAATATCAAAATGTCATTTGCATGTATACAAATATTGCTCTAGATGTCAAAGAGCCCCTAACCCATGTATAGATAATGTTCAAAATATTAAAAGCCACTAACTTTCCCCTTAACATTCTAATTGTCTAAATGCCCCTACACATGGAATAATGCTCTAAATGAAAAGAAAAAGAAGTAAAAGAACCGTTTACATGTGTAGGGATAACATTCAAAAGGATCTGTTACACATGTATGGTTAGCACTCAACAAAATGTCAACAAAAAGTTCAAAGAACTACATACATATTTATAGATAAGGCCCCTTACAAATAGATAAAGCTCAAAATGTCAAAAAGCCTTTTACATGTAAAGATAATGTTCTAATGTCAAGAATCCTTTTACATGTGTAAGGATTATGCTGTAAATGGCAAAGAGCACCATACACATGTATAGATAATACTCTACACGTCTAAGAGCCCCATACACATGTATGGATAATGCTCTAAATGTCAAAGAGCGCCATGCACATGTATGGTCAACATTATGAGCATCAACAAATATATATATTCTTGTTTGGGAGAACACTTTGGGAGAATACTTCTTTTTCCTGAATGTATTCTTAACCCATAACCCTTTTTTTCATCTAGGTCCTTGAGCCATTGTTCTTGCTACTACTTTGCAGTTTTTCTTTCCCATCACAAATTAAATAAAACAGTCATGTTACCCAATGCATCATAAGAGCCCATCTCAAGGCTCTGACACTAGAACTATTTACATTGAGAGAAGGCATAGCCTGCCTCACACCTGGAGCAGTGCAATCACATACTGCAATTCTGGAATTAATTACTCCCCCCTGCTTTATCTCTGTGTGCATCACATTATTCCATTTCAAAGAATTCACAGTGAAACTCATACTTTATCCTTAAACAGCAAGCAAAAACACAGCTGAAGCTAATTACGGGCTGACCATATGCGCTGGGTTAGGTAATAAAATATGGGAGCACTGATATATGTAATGCTTTATTAAGCTATCTTTGATACAACAGCATGCATGGCAATTATGCCTGCAGGCTACTGAAGGCTACCCCACATTTATCTAGGACCACCCAATGAGTAAAACATGAGGGTCTCTGTAAAGAGCACAGCTCTGGTCTAACACAGCGAGGGAACGCCGAGATCCCGTCAGCTAAACTCACAGACCTCGGAAATCTGAACTGTCTTTGTGTTGAAGAAAAAAGATTTTTACGCTAGAAAAAAAAATCCAATAAACATTTGTTCAAAAAGCCTTTGCGGGCTTTTTTTCTCCCAAATATTTATTTTATTGAGGTTTAATAATAAAAAAAAATATGGAAAAACATCTTTTTCCAGAATCCTTCAAGTATCACAGTCATATTTTCCAATCTAATCGCTGGACTATGAAATAGAAATCAGACGCTGCCAATGAGAGTCATAGAATGTTGACATTTGTGAAAAGTAAGATTTCCTAAGTGCACGGTACTGGTTTATTCCATAATTATATATAAATATATATCATGTTGGTTTTAAGATCTGTTATTATTACAGATAAAAGTTTGCTTCCTAAAATCTGATCTCAGAAAAGAAGGCCTTGGTCTACAAAGAAGGTTCCTTGAACCTTCTAGACCCCAACAGAAGGTTTGGAAGAGTAAGGAGAACATCAGATGTATGTGTGAAAGTCCACTTAAGTTTTTATTTATCATAAAAAATACGACACATTTAGGGGACTTAATCAATTCCCCTTCATAAGGCCTACAAATAACATATATTTACTAATTTAAACAGAATTGTTCATGCAGTAAGGTCAATATCTGATATTATTGTAGTACACTGCAGGAATTGAAATAAAATAAAAAAATTTACTATAAAGATATCTAACACTAAAAATTGGATTATATAAATAGGAAATACTTTAAAAATACTAAAAAAGTGATATAAAATATATGACCAAAAAATCACATAATTTCATAAATAGTAAAGATATAAAAGCAGAATAAAATTATTAAACATCTCCTAGCACATGTAAAATACATTTTTTATTTCACAATGTATTTCTCAATTCTGATGAAAAAATTTACATGATATTTGTCACCCTGATAAAAGGGATAAGTGACCCCCCCCCCCTTAAATGGCAGGGTGAAGTGAGGATTGGAGTAGCTCTCAAGAAGACCTGAAGAAACCTCTGCCAGGCATATGCCCCCACAATATTTTTTTTCACCAAGTGATGGGCACCTATCCCTTTTGCCTTACAAAAAATGTATCCTACTCATTACCTCTAGTGGTCTTCAGGTCCCAATTCTGACCCAGTGTATCACCACATTAGCAACAATATGATTTTCCATACAATCTGTAGCAATTATTTGCTAAGAGTGCTGTTCTCTAATCCTCCTGTGCCATTGTTTGTATCTGTGTGTCATTTGCAACCCTTAGTAAATGTACAGCAACAGTAATATGTTAGTAAATAGTAAATGTACAGTAATATGTTGGAGGTACACAAATACAGTTTAACAATAAAATTATTAAGAGTAGTAATTATAGTTAAAGGTATCTAGGTATATCAAACATATGGCTTCCCACAACAAAAGTAGCATAAAGGGGCAACACATTGTATACAATAAAGTTGAATGCAATCAAATGCCATTTATTATATAGGCTATAATACATAATAAAACTTGTTTTTGATAAGACATATTTAAAATAGTTAAAAAACAAAATAAGTGGATCATGCCATGTCAACCTTTTTTTTTAACCAAATATTTTTACATAACGTGTGTGTAATTTCCAACGCATTTCGCTTGATTTTCTCCGGCTATACTAGTGAAACACGTTGGATAACACATAAACCTTATGTAAAAATTGGTAGTTTAAGAACATTGCTTGACATAGCATGATCTATCTATAGTGTGTTTTAACTATTTTAATTATGTTTTATTAATAATGTTTTTAGCCTTGTTGTATCATTTAGGAATGTAGTACCAGATATAGGCCCAACATCTTTGTGGTAATAATTAATACATTACTATTTAGGTTTACGGACATCAGGATATGCAACACTTATATCCCACTGCCCTTACCCTGTTTCCCCGAAAATAAAACATATCAACGTGTCATATTATTTTTGCTCCAAAAATGCATTAGGGCTAATTTTCAGAGGATGTCTTATACTTTCATAAACAACAATCAACATTTATTCCTAAACAAAAAAAATCAACATTTATTCAAATATAGTCGTATGTGCACATTCTGGAACATCAACAAAACTCTCCAAACCCTGAAATCCATCTTGAATTTCTTGTGACTCCATTTTCCCAATTTCTTGTGACTCCATTGGCCCCAAATTCTCATGTCTAGCAATAGTGCTTTCCTTAAATTAGCACCTCTTGTCCATGTATTTATATATATTGTAGCTTATTTTCAGGGTAGGGCTTATTTTCAGGGAAACAGGGTAGATCAGTTAATCCGTGGAAGTCTTGAAGAAGCAATTCTAAACAACCTCATTTTACAGTAGTACATGTTAATAAAAAAACAAACCTAAAGAATTCACATCTATCCGCTGTGTGACCTTCCTTTCCTCTTTTAGCATTTCCTTCCTACTTGATCCTATAGTTGGGTTACCATTTTCTACAGCAGTGTGGGAACCTATGATTGATATGTGTGAATATATATATATATATATATATATATATATATATATATATATAGGCGAGGCAATATGGCAAAAATGGACAAAATATCAACTAGCTATTTAGAGATTTTGTTCATAGAACCACTTTGGCAAACATAGGTAAAGCCTAAAGTATAAGTAAGGTGTAGCTCAGACACATTTTGGTATTTCTTTAGTAAACAGCAGTAAGTAAAGAAATGCTTGCTATGAGTCAGAAAATGAATCAGTTGACCACAATTGGCATTTGCCTTGCAGAGTTACCCATTTGTATCCTTTGTTCATCTTACTTCTAATATCCCCAAGTCTCCTGATTACATATACTTGCTCCAGTGGTGGCTTTGCTCAATTTGGAATTCTTATGGCCATGTCTGCTCAGTGCCAGTTAATGCAGCCATACATATCCTAGACCCATGGTCGCCAACCTTTTCGGACCCACGGACTACTAAATTTACTGTCTGCGGACTGTGCATGCACAGGGAGCAGGGTGTCACTCAAAGGGGAAGAAACTTCCCCCATAGTGACATCATGATGCCAGAACCTGAATAC
Organism: Pyxicephalus adspersus; assembly: GCF_032062135.1. Taxonomy (NCBI): domain Eukaryota; kingdom Metazoa; phylum Chordata; class Amphibia; order Anura; family Pyxicephalidae; genus Pyxicephalus; species Pyxicephalus adspersus. Next base: position 15,894,968 of record NC_092865.1, on the reverse strand, counting down.
TCTCCCATCGCAGGTCTGAGCCTTGTTTCCAGAGACACAATCTGCCAACTTGCCTGAGCCTGCGATCCGTATGGGTGACATGGTCCGCGGCTCGGGCCGGTGCGCCCCCAAGCGGGGTCCTTCTTCTGACCCTGCTTGGGGGCGCACCAGCCAAAGCCACAGACAGCCAAAATTTTCTCGCGGACTATCGGTTGGCAACCACTGCCGTAGACCATAAATGTGTCAAAAAGTGTGGCTATTCAGAAGAGAGACAAAGATAGAGCATTGCCCCTCCAGAAACACATAAACCTTCAAGGCAGTATTGTAACAATAAAAGCTTACAAATTTAACATTTATAACAATGTAATAAACTTTTATTACCATAATATAATAATTAGATTTAAATCTTGATTATTGAGGTACTTTATTTATTTTAATCACCTATAAAAAGAATCTTTAGATTTGCAGTTAAAGTTCCAAAAGAAACCACTGTAAGTACCTACACAAGCAATGTGTAAAATAATCAAATGATTAGCTGTGTACCTGACATGTTATTGACCCAGAAGTACAGGTGAGCAAGGCGGATGAAGTCATAAAAGTGCTACTTGTAAACCTGTGACACAAAGCAACATTTTTTTTCCTCTGTGCACAAGTTCAAAGGTTGCAAAGAATTTCTGGAATATGGCACTGTTATCATATTTTGTATAATAGCACTTCAGTTTTATTAAAGCTGAACCAGTAGAAGGTGTTTTATATGATTTTTCTACAATAGATGCAGCAGGTCAGGGTAAGGATTATTGGTTGGGGGGTTTAAAGTAAATTGTTAGGGTGTAAGCTATGTACACACAACAGATTATTCTCCTTCGAGACAAACAGTTGTGCTTGTCTTGGGTGGTAATCTGACGTGTTCAGTGGTCCCCCCATGTTGTTTATCAAGCTACATTGATGTATGACCATGATGCTGTACACATGCCTGATTTTTGCCTGAGCTATGGCAGATTGATGAACAACTAAAAGGTAACAACTGCTTTGCATTTCAATAGAGAAGAACACAGTGGGGTTTCTCTCATTCCTCCTCTCCCTTCCCCTCTCTATAGAACAGAAGAGCACTCTATGTACATCTCTTGTTCGTTCATCTCTCACTGGAAAAAATCATGCAAAAACCTTTGCAGCAAAAGTCATCTGATGTCCATTGGACGTCTGTATAGATCTTTAGGGGGTAAGGTGATAAGTTCCATGAAAAGACACTGTTTAAGAGATGGCTATACACATGGGGAATTTTAGGCAATCTGAACCATTTTTAACCATTATTTTGCAATCACATAACCAACAACATAAATCATGAAATGTTAAACCATTTAGAATTTATAAAAGTTTAAGGCTGCATACACACATGTAATAATTGTCGTTGGAAGGGATCTTTCACGATCCTTTCCAATGACTGCACGATGTATGAACTACACCGTTCTGCTCTCCCCTTCACTTTCATTACGGTCGTACGTCGCCCATCGGTCATTTGGATGATGGATGAAGAGCACTGTACACACGCAAGATTCTCGGCCCTGAGCCGATTATCAGACAAAAACCATTGCACGTGTGTATGTAGCCTAAATTAGTGAAATTGGCTAAAAATAAAATATGAAAACCCAGTATTTAAGTCTCTAATCCAAAGAACAAAAATGTAATATAATTCAGTTTACAGCAGTTTACAAGATCTTCAATGTGGTGGCCTAATTAAGTATTTTTGGCTTTTTTGTCCACTTTATGTTACCTAGTGATCCTGCCAAGAACACCCTTTCTGTTCCTGATACCACTCACTCATATTGTATAGGGAGCAGAAGTGTCACTTTAGGGCAGAAAGTGTTTAGGACCACACACCACCTCTTTTCCATGAGAAGGGGCTTTGCATTACCAAAGAGAGAATTCGATAAAAGAGTAACTGATAACAATCACTAAGGGCATCGGTCACAAGAAGTTATCAGGTAACAAGATTTCTGTCTGAATCATCGGGTACTGCTTACGTTAGAACAGAAATAACACAATAATAATAATAATAATAACACAACAATTTCAGCTACATATTTACCAAGCCCATGAAGAAAATGAGAGCAGTCCATATTTTAAGGTTTATATAGACTTTATGTAATCTTTTTAGGCCTGTTTTTGTTTAGATTTAAGATAAATAGGAATAAGACTTAATTTATTGTTAGCGATACCTTATGTCATAGTCACGGACAATATCATTTTAGCTATACAATGGCGAAATGGTTGCTTCCAATTGGTTATCAACTATGTTTTTTCTCTGAAGAAGCCAATATTAAAATTGGAATGGTATTCAGGTGAATACCAGTCAATTTTGATAATTTGCTTGCAAATAAGAATTTAGTTTTGGCTAAAAACCAGTCGAAGGTCACCAAACTGAAGTATGGCCAGCAAAGGGGAAGTTTGACACAGGGATTACTTTACTGTGTTATTTACACAATCCTAAGTATGTGCCATTGATTGGCAGTAGTTTTCACATCATCAGTCATTATTTGTAATGAATGATGCTGGACTTACATTTCTGGATGAATTATTTGAGGTTGATTTGCTTCTGGTTGTGATCTAGACCCCCTTTATTGAAAAGGGTTTCCCATTCCACCAAAGTTTAAAGATTCACAAAATCCTACCCACTGCAAACCACCTAGCAGCCCTGAACTATTTGACAATGTAAAAAAGGCCATGGATAGGGGTGTCTCAAGCAAAAATGGGCCCTAAGGCTAAATTAGGAAATGGGGCCTAATGATGGAGTGCCCAAGGGCATCTCATGTAATGTCCTCCTCCTAACCACTAACACACAACTCCTCCTAACACTGGCACACATGCTCCAACCTTAGCAAAGGAAGGACTTGTGCCATTGCAGCAAACACCCAATGGTGCCAATAATGGAACCTCCATAAATGACAGGGGGCTGGGCCCAGCTGTAGCCACTGGCAAAGCCATAGTATACAGTAAATGGTGAGAGTAGCAGAATTCCCTGCACCAGGAACAATTGTTAAGCCCAAGCCAAAGCTTGTTTATTTTTATTTTAATTTAGGATATGTTGAAGAGATTTTTATTGCAGTCCATGTTGCCCCACCGTTTGTCCTATTGACACTCGATACTGGGAAAGGAAGTGAAAGAAAATCCTCAACACAACCACAGACTGCAACACAAATCATTCAGGTTCTTTCCATTGGGCAGCAATAGTTGATGTGGTTGGAGTTATAGTTTACATAATAGGTAGCACAAGTCAGGCTTCATCACCTGGCCCAAAAATAATAGAACATGTTGTTCATTCACTGTTTCCAACAATAACATTAACACAAGTTTTGTTTAACTTTTTTATAACTGTATTATGTTTCTTGCACGGAGCTTTGCTCTAAAATGGTGGCCAATGTGTCGTAGCAGAACATGCCACCCAGTGTACTGCCTGGTTAAGTAAATTGTTTTCTGCAGTAATTATGTGTCTGAGTGAAACAAACATTGGCAAGACTTCCTTCACAGCATGGGAAAGCAAATTTTAATGATGAGTTGACATAATATCCCAAACAACACTGAAAGGATTGTGTTTATATGTGTTTATATACAAGTGTCCCGTCCAATCACAGTCCACAACCACTGCGACAATTATAGCCAATAAACAAGCGTTGTGGTAAATGATTAGCCTCATAAAAGCAGTATCTATTATTTTACAACCCTTTTCACATTGCAGGGGCAGTGAGTGTGACCTTGGATGTTTAGAGCAGAATGGAGCACTTTGTGTGTGGCTGCATATTACTTACTATTTGCTTGTGAGGCAGAATAATCATGAACCTTGGGGGAGGTTGGCCCATAGGAAACCAAAAAAAATTCTACTGCTGGTATTTGTTCTACACATTTTTATAGTTGTTAGTAGAGACATTTTTAGTTGCCTTTGATTGTTGAAAACACTTCTTTTATTAACACCTATAACTGTCAAAAACATTTTATTTTAGTTTTTGATATGGTTGTAGAAGGATTAGAACCAAACCCAAAGCCCAACAACACATAGTTTCAGAGAAATGTTTTATCACTTAATTTTTTTGGATTACAACAGTTTCAAGAGACAGAAAGTTAATTTACTATAGGATTAGGTTGTTCACTTATAAAACTATCACTCTGCAAGGGATATTTTACTTTAGCTTAATGAATGTGGTCAAAAACAATTTGTAAAGAATACCTGATCACTTGCAAGAAAATGTGAAAGAAAAATCATTTTTGCTTGCATACAATTGGATGCCTGAAGTCAATTTATTCACTAAGCTAAGAATTGTTCCTTGCAGAGTGATAATTCACTTAACTAAGGGAAAAGTATAAACACCTTTAGGCTAATATCAGATATCTTGAAAAAAGCGATTTACTGCCTAAACCATATGGGAGCTGTTGGGACTTAAGCTACGTGCACACGTCTAATGGTTGTGGCCCGATAATGGGCTCAGGGCCGATATCGGAAGAGAATCTGGCTTGTGTACAGCACCCGTCGTATATCATCCGAATGACCACCCTGGCGAAGCTACAGATGATGGATGGCGAACGATCCTAATGCAAGGGAAGGGGGAGAGCGCACAGCAGGGTGCCGCTCCGTCGTTCTCCCCTTCCCCTCTCCATAGAGCAGAACGGTGCTGTATGTACAGAACTCGTTCATGCATTGTGTAGTCCTTAGTCGTTGAAAAGGATCGTGAAAGACCCTTTCCAACGTCTAAAATTGCACGTGTGTATGCCTCTGTACTTGGTACACAAGGCGATCAAGAATTAAGGGGGCGATGCTGTGCATTTTTTTTAAAGGAAAAGGGTGTTGCACTTAAAAAAAACACAAAGAAACAAAATTTCCACTTTAAATAAAAGTGTTGTGTAGTTTAGGAACACCTTAACTATAATCTGCCAACAATGAATTACATGCTAGGTGCCTAGTTATTTTTCTCAGCATTGTGCTTAAACACTCTCTGAGTCACAGAAAAGAAACTGGCATTGATTTTAGGGAATTAGAACTTAACCTGAATGCTTAGACTAGGGAAATGAAGTAATGACACCACAGGTTCAGCATAATGGCTGAGCCACTACATTGTACAGAATGAATTAGCAATGGCTGTCTCTATGTTTTCTCATTAAAGGTGTCCTTTGCAGAGGTTCTTCACTTTACCAATGCAGAGCAAAGTGGAAGTGCTTTTTAAACATCACCCTTACTCCCCTTATACTCACCATCTCAATTCCTTCTCTTTCCTAACATGTGTAAGCTTTATGTAAAGTGACATTGAAGTTTACACAGGGTAGATGATGTGTCCGTTTGTAAGTACAGTAACAGCTGCCACTCATCCATTGTACTACCCGCACATGTAGAAGAGCTGCAAGTTCCGTAATGTGACCTAAAAAAAGGATCCCACCCTGAATTCACACTCCTTCTACATGAACAACTGCAAAATAGATGGCATTTACTCTACAATTAAATTGCTTTATGGAGATTGGTCCTAATTTATCCTAGTCCTACACCAGTAAAGTACCAAACCTGCTGAAATTTATGGGTATTGCTGAAAATTACTCTTCCCCTAATGAAGCAGAGTATGCTATTTGCGAAACGCGTAGGGGCCTTGTAAATGAAACTCAATATCCCTCAATATAATATTTTTTGTGTACAAACCTTTTTTAAATAAGTACTGATGATATTAATTGTTTATAACTAATTTATTATAAATCTTATGTTATTGATTGGAAATATATATGTATGTATTATTTCTGTAACACACATGCCACTCTAAACCCCTCTTTTTTCTTTCTTCTTCCACTGTTACTGTACTTACCTATTTACTAGGAGTGTGACACAATTGATAATCAAGGGGTTGATGTCTATTTACATGTTTGGGCCTAGAACAGGGGTGGGCTAGCTTTTTTAGTCAAGGGCTACAATCTGAAAAAACCTTTGCCAGAGGGGCCAGGTCGATGGTAGAGTGTGTGGGGTTATTCCATCATGACGCCCCTGAACATGAGATCATGATGGCATAACCACGCCCACTCTCCCATCGCAAGCTCAGAGCCTGTGATGGGAGGGTGGGCGGGCTGTCACTGCACATAACCCACCCACTTTCCCATTGCAGGATCAGATCCATGTTCCGCGGCTCTGGCTGGTGCGCCCCCCGGCGGGGTCCTTTCCCTTACCCTGCTCGGAGTGGTACCAGCCAGAGCTGCGGAACAACCACAGGGCCGGAGGAACATCTCCATTGGGCCGTATACAGCCCGCGGGACGTAATTTGCCCATGCCTGGCCTAGAAGAATAGAAAAATAAAACAGAACTGAACACATTTACAAATTTCTGTGCTCAAATCTAAATAATATATATATATATATATATATATATATATATATATATATATATATATTGGATTTGAGCATGCCCATATATTTATAGAGGGCTGTGGGCTGTGATCATATGATAAAAGTCATGACTCCTAAGTAACCACTTGCTTGATTACACACATGCTTGATTGACATAAAGTTAAGGATCCATGCCTGCCCTTGGATCCTTAACAGACCTTCATTTGAACACCTTGGCTGATACAATAGGCCTGACTTATTAAAGCTCTCCAAAGCTGGAGAGGATATACTTTCTTCAGTGAAGCTGGGTGAACAAGCAAATCTGAAATCAATATGGTCCAAGGTTCAAAACATTTGCTACCAGGTTTGTTGGATCACCCAGCTTCACTGAAGAAAGTGTATCCTCTCTAACCTTAAAGAGCTTTAATAAATCAGGGCCAAAATCTCAGACCTTATCCATACCATTTATATGCAATCACAACCTTCTCCCCTAAAGATGCTGAATAGCGAAAAGCATCAGGTATCGAAATAGTTCCTGCTTTCATTCCCCAACAATTATTAATAAATAATGTGTATTTGGTATGACATTATCAGCCTGTATAGTGATGTTGAGACTTTGTAACATGTGATATGCACTGACTTTGTATCTTGAATCTATTTTTTGTGTTCAAATAAATTGGTAAGTTTTAACTAGCCACTGAACCCTCTTACTCTGTGACTCAAGCTCTTTACCGAACACCAACACCCCCCTTTCTTTATGGAATAAGGTATTATGCTCCTCTGTACCCAGAAGAACCCAGAAACTTTTTATAACAGCCCATGGAGCAGCAGGGTTGGGAAAATAAGCATTATGTAAGTCAGGGGGTTGTGTGCATTTTGGTAATACCAAAGCATCTAATGCTATTTTAAAAAATACAATTTATAGAATTGAATAAAATACAAAAATGAGCACATTTATACAAAGCTGGTCACAGTTGAAAGCGGATCCTTTTTTCTAGGGACAGAAAGTTCTAGGGATGAACCCTTACAACCTAAGAATATCCTTGAAAATTAGGGACAGTTGGCAGCTCTACGTAAGGCTACTTTCCAAAACATGTGGTGACCATCAGTACCTCCAGCTTGTAACATTGTAGCCCACAGGCTACGAGCGTCTAAAAAAACATATGTAATAGGGTTGACCTTGATCTGAATAAAACCCGACAGACAATGACTCCATTTACTTTTTAAGTCTCTGCTGACATGTGCTTGTTATGTGAGCGAACTTTTGCAAGGAACACAAAATTAGCACCTGTTTGGTCAACTTAACCTTCAGTTAAACAGGACAAACATTCTAAGGATTTATAGCGTCAATGACAGTGCCATAAAGCGAGCAGACAGAATGTCTTGCCTGATGATGATCGCTTTATAGGCAGATGCATAAAATGGACACTATCCTGACCCTCATGTAGAGAGGTAATCTGCTTTATGGCATATGCAATTTGTTGCAACAATTTAAAGAGGTAATGGAAGACAAAAAAACATATATTGACTTATGTAAAAAAAAAGTGCAGTCAAAAAAATGTTTACAGAGTATGGGTGTGCAAAATTGAATCAATGATATATATAGAACATACAAGGTAATTGTATGTGAAGGGACTGGAGTGGAATGGAATTTTTTATAGAGTGGTTCCCATGTAATCAGTTTTCAATCAAATCTTAAAACATTTGTTAATAAAAGATAATTGTTAATATAAACAACTCTAAACTGCACCCTCTTGCCCACCATGTCCTCCTGTTTTATGTACATCATATGATCGAGTGTTGTTTCCACTGCATTCCAGGGACTGCACAGGTTCATTGCAGGATACAAATTTTTATTTGATGCTACTGTGGGTAAAGACAGTGAATTAGACACGTAATTGAAGAAGATGCACTTTTTGTTCTCCAACTTCACTACAGTTATGGTGCGGGTTGATAAGCTAGGAACATTTTGAGTTTGCTACAAGGAATAGTTTCGGAGAGACCGATCTCTCCAGTTCAGGCATAAACCTGTCCAGGTCAGACTTGTCCAGGTCCATAATGTGTTTCCAATGCCTTTCTGTAGTTCATTGCCTTTTACAATAAAATTGTTCCGGTGTTATGAATTGTTAAGAGTTCTACATGCTGTAATGCAGTGTTCCTTTCTTATTATTGACTATCAGGTTGGCTTCTTTCTAGCGTTATAAAAATTCTATTATAAAAGAACATTTACTCTGATTTTCATTGCCTAGAGCCAAGTGTTTTAATGTTTTTTCCATTACATTGTAATAACATTACATTGTAATAACATTAACAGAAAAAAGTATGACGATATAGTCTGTCTTACCAGTATGGTTGTTTCTACGTGGTAGGAAGAAAAACATTTTCCCAACATAATCCCTTACTGAAGAAGCAGGAAAGTGACATTTCTTTGCAGCTCCTACAAGTAGCCTCCAGGATATGTCGAAATCATTTGCATTGGAATACATGCCAGTATTTTCTTTACTCTGGCAGAATGGCCCATGTGGTGGTATTTCCTATGGGAAGATGAGTGCCTGGTTTCTACATTCATCCACACGGGTTGCCTTTGATGAAAAACCAAGTGCTGAGAGATTAACAAGACTGTCAGGGAAAGCAATGAGGGAACAAATAGATCAAAGATGTACATACAATGAAGTCTGTTCATTTATTACAGTGCAAGAACCTATCAATCCACAACTGTCTTCTTTGGGGATCTGTGCTTGATGGTCTCCACAGTTGAGAAACATAGGTTAGGACCCATAACCTAACTTTTATTAATTATGTATAGACAGTTTGTCCATAACAAGAATGGAAAAGAAAAAAATTATGCAATAAATAAAGAGCTTCTACAATAATTCTGAAGGATCATTTCTGAAGGAGGTTGAAGCGTCAAGTTTCACTTTGTTTAATGCTAAATTCATGTTTTTATCTGTTTGGAGTCCTGAACCCATGTTATGATTTGCCAGATGTTGTTACTTGAAAAGTGGGTCTACTGTAAATCCAAATTTGTTTTTTATTCTGGAAATAGTAGGTACCTCTGAGACTGTTGACTAAATTACATCCCCTCACTGGAGATTTCTTATTTCTAATGTAGTGTTAACTCCATAATTTAGATTTTCCCTTATTTTTAGTTACAAGAACAATTGGAAAAATTAAAATTTAAAAAAAGTAAACCAGTGTAGCCACCAAATGTTAGGATTCGTAAACTTCAAAATGTAGTACTGCATTCAAAAATTGTGAGTAGGTGGGACAGGACATCCTTAAAAACATCTTTTTAATCCAGGTATCTGTATCTGGGTGCCCAGGATAGGAGTATCTGAGTATCCCTGGTACCTGGACATTCTCCGGGACATCTCCAGAGTTATGTAATTCTGGTCAATCAAGAAGACGAAAGAGTTTATTTCCGCTTTCAATTTACTAAATTGTGTTCTTTGATAACCTTTTAAAAAAATGTTTCGTCTAGAGTTCCACATTAGTTTGTTGGAAAAATCCACTGTCTAAAAAAAATGTTATTAGTACGATGGTAAAACAGTACAATGTTATTCAAATACATATCACAATGCCCAGACCATATGACAAACCTAAGTGATAAGCTGATCCAGGATATGTTTGCTCGAACCCTAGTCAGTCCCGTACTTTACGTGGAAAAGCTTAACAGGCAAGAGGGACTGAAACTATTTGACATTTACTAATTTAAACACTTGCAATGGATCTTCTACTCCAAACTAAATTTAAGATAAACTCTTTCTGTACATCACACATTAAGATAGTATCGTCTATGGCTGAAGCCAAACATTCCAAACACACTGTGCCGCGATCAATCCCTTAACTATATTCACCCTTTGGAGTGATCTTATCTGGATTTACATTGGAAGTTTTAGCAAGAGAAAGCAGATTTGTTCAACACACTGCTTGTGATTTCATTCAGAGATCTCTACTGTTCTTGTCTTCACTGACATATGAAAACATATCCCAATCAGGCCATCATACCAATGAACAGAGAAGGTCTCATGGAAGGTTTATTCTAATGTTATGATATCATAGTTTCATCTGAGCAAATTGAGATACCTTTAAGTTCAAAACAACAAAGATTTAAAAAAATAGTCTAATTTAAAAAAGACATGGAAAATGCATGTTAGGTTAGACGGATGTCCGAGTTCCTGGGCTTGAGAGTGAATGTGGATTTCCATCTGAAATCCATCTGAATATTTTGAAATTGGTATGAAACACCTGTTTTAGGAACAGAAAAGGTAAAGAGAGTCATCAATTTAAAAAAAGTTGAGGAACAGTATAGGTATTTTATAGCTGAACTTTGGGATACTCCAAATACCAGAAGCCTGTGTATTATTTTTTTGATCTTTTTGTATTTCTTCCAGATCTGAGCAGTAATCCAGTGTAAAAGTCTTCTGTGAAGGATCCTATTATAGGTCTGGTCACTGCCGTTGTCTCCTCCGGTACATGGTGGCGGGTGGTGTTGTGTTCACTTGCAAAGGTGCCTTTGCCATAATTTTTGGCTACTCCAGCACAGCCCTTTCCTTGTCAAGGGTTGCCCCCCTTCATTGGACATTATGGTCGCTCCTCAGAAAAAAAAACGCAGGAAGAAAAATTTGATTTTTTAATAGTATTGTGCTATACTGGCGTAACTCTTCATCCTCCTTTGATACCCATTTATGTAATATGGGGGGGGGAGAGTATTAAAGATTGCCATGTAAGTGATATCCCTCAGTCTATTGGGCTGCAGACATCACATCCAACGCAAAGGAGCCCAGTAGAAGTTTCAACTTTTGGCCATCTAAACAATTGGGATTTGTCTAGTAAATACCATGTCATAAATTACCTTTAATGCACTAATAATCTGAATTTTTTTATGGACATGAATGGTCTGGCAACAGAGTCATTTTAAAGTAGACCCAAACCAAATATTATTTCACATTTTTTAGATTGATGTAATTTTAGGTTGTTTGCAAAGTCTTAAGAGCTGAACTCCAGCCTTACCCATTTTTCTTTTCAATATGCTGCATATATGCGGTATTCTTTTTTTTTGTTGCTTGGTTCTTTTTCTTGGATGCCTCACAAACGGCAGACCAAGCATTGGAAGTTCCAGTGTCTTCAGGCCTAATTGACTGCTTGCAGCATATGGCTTTCTCCTTGCCATTCTGCACTGTCCCAGGCCATACCCTTTTATCTACTGAACATCTAACCTATTATTCATTCATAGAATGATATCGCCTGCTAGATGTGCAAGGTGGGAGATGGCGCACCTGTCCAATTCCACCAATGGGTGTCAGGAGGAATTCCAATTTTCAATGCATTGGTGACATAGGAACCATTTACATTAAGGAATTCCATTAAACATTTTCCTATAAAAAAACATAATGATAATGATTGTTAAGCTAAGTGGGAGCTTGGGTTGAAATGACAGTTGAACGAGAAGTGATAGAAAGAAATTGGAAGAAATCAGTAGCACTGAGTGGCAAAAGAGCATAAAAGCAGAATTTTAATAGAGTATGTGGAAATTGTTAGGAATAGACAGTTCTTTGGCTATTTGGGTATTTTTTCCTAACTACAGGAATGCTTTATGTGCATATAGATGGGATAACCAATAATAAAGGGAGGAACGCTATATTAGGACTTAAACTTGAATTAACCATTATTTAAGCCTTTGTGAAGTTACACATGCTCGGCTCAATTGGTCCTCCATATTTATTTAAAAAATGACTGAGGACAGAATTGGCAAGGACAATAGTCTGATCTTGCATAATATGGCATTGGGGTGGCTACCAATGAATTTCCAAACGGTACCACGGACAATGTCAGCAAATGTTTAAATATGTGGACCTCACATGCTAAACATTTAATCACTAAATGAATACCCATCATAATCAATAGTTAACCCCAAGCAGGCCAATTAACAATCAAGGTCCACCATGACGTTTCTTTGGAGTCTACTTAATATATTAGGCGTGTTTTGTGCTTGATATCGTTTAGGATAGCTACTATGTCATCCTATAGAAAGTGTTAATAAAATCTGATTCAAGCTATATAACAATAGCAAGAATAGTTGTAATACGACATAATAGGTGTCATTGTGATTTTCAGAGGTGACCCAGAAAATCATGTTCACGTTGAGCATAAAAACATGAGTTACAGAAGGCTGAATGTGTAGTGTTTAAAGGGGGACTTAAGAAATACTACTACACATTCCTATCTTTATTTTGTATAGGAAGCATGAAAAACAATGTATACTTGTATATCAATAGGTCCAAACATAAATTGTCATACTTTAAATTTCTTTAACTTAGGATCTGAGCTAACCACAATTACTTCTTTGTATGGAGGAAGGTTAAAGAATGTTGGAGCACCAACAATGACAAGTATGAGATCATTATAGTAAAGCAATATTGTTCAGCACCTCTATTTGATAGAAGGTCTGATAAAAATACTTTACCATCCAATGTTATTATCGGTACTCATTAGTTTGCCAAGGATTTAACTCATGTACACATCCTAGCTGACCTTGGGGAACAGAATATTTAAAGCTTTTGCTATTAACACCACTTAAATGCATCAACAGGCATTGGGCCATGGTATGTGTATAGGAAGAGATAAATAGGTATGCACCATGCTTTGTTGGTATCAGCTAAGGATTGGTCCATACAGTTTCAATGCCCTTTTGGTTCTTAACAGAAGGGATCATAATATCCAGTGAATGTAGGGGGCAGCCTGTGACTTTCTTAGGCAAAATCGAGATATAAGAGCGGCCTGAAGATTTTGATTTTTTACTGATTCTCCATATTTAAATGGGCATTTTTTTGTTGTAGTTTTGTCACTTCCTTGCACCCAGTCAGTGATTTAGGAAACAGCAACAACAAAACAATGAGGTCTTCCCAGCTCTCACATATTGCTGGGATGTTCTCTTGCAATCACATTTGCATGCTCTAGTTTCTGGGCGGTTTAAAGTACTGATCATTCTGATCAAAGCTGTACTTTGTGGGACTCTGGAAGGTTTTTGAGTTCCAGCTTTAAATCTGTTGTCAGTTAGTTTTTTTACTATTTGTTCAAACCATCACACAGGTATTTGCTGTAGGATGGGACCACTTCTATGGTTCTGGAGACAACTAGGGGGGTGCATTCATAAACTGAATATACAGCATGTCAAACTATATTCACAGTCTAAGACAGTGTTCTCTACCTTTTTAACATGGGGGAACCATTAAAATAACTTTCAGGTCTTTAGGGAACCCCCTTTTATAATTATATATATTATATATATATATCCACAGCTCCCAGTGCTTTAGTGTGGTGGTCAGTACATAGAATACATTGCTGGTCAGTGGAAATATTGCCACCCTTATATAGTTACATTAAGTTAGTCAACCACTATGAAAATAAACATATTGCAGATAAAAACCCTATAGACATAGATGATCCAGAGGAAGGTAAAAAAAAACTTGCTCCAACAGGGTAAAAAAATCCTTCCATCGTTCCATTATGATAGCCAAAAATGTCATTGGGGGTTACATAAACTGGCCTCAGAGGCCTACATTTCTCCCTGATCAAGGAACCCCTGGATGAACCCTGGGGTTCCACAGAACCCTGGTTAGGAAATATTTGTCTAAAATATCAGCTAGATCAATCAGTTAGTTATATTTGCATTGTCGAACATCCTAAATCCTCCATAAATTAGAGTTTTTTACATGTGCATGATATACAGTAGATAGCTAAAGACATCTATAAATGTTTTCTATTCTCTAAACAACCCAGGGCAAAAGAATCCCACCATCAGACACGAAGGTCTAGAGTTCCCCATGCATCTTTTAATCGGTCTCCTATTTAAGTTCATTTAAATTACACATTTGAAGTTCATCCTGCCTATATGAATAAATACTGACAATTATAGGCAATCATTTTAGTGGTAAATGTTTGGCCCAACTTATTTTGCTGAACAGTTGGTCCTGCTGAAGGATGTGAAGAATAATGGCTTTAGTTACATGATGGTATCATATAGGTAATGTTTGTTATTTTCCATATTACCAGTTTTAATGAGGACTGGCAATACACCATGTACAGCCTACCTTTTTCCTACTCACCCAAAGTTTTGTACAATATAATCAATATGTTGATGATTATTATTATTACAAATACTATCATATTCTGGAATAGGCTAATGGTTTCAATGGTGGTAAATATTTGGCCACAATTATCTGCCACCTCTTGTGTCACCAAGTATTATAATGGTTGTTACAAGAATGCTGAGAGCAGCATTGCATATTTAAAGTGAAAGGTCATCACTGCTTAATCTCTAAATTTAATAGCTGCTACTACCAGCAGTCGGTGGAGGATCTCGTGCCAAGATTCCCATTTCGCAGACCACCCTTGTCCCATACACATGACAAATGTTTACATTTCTTGGCTGGAAAAGCAAGACAGGCGAGCTAATAATTACACTTGTAGGTCAGTCATTCTGTGCGATCTTACCGCTCATTAGTGTCATTTATCATAGGCATCTAAACAGCTGTCACCTAATGTGTTACAGGGCTCCCCCCACCACTACCAAATGGAAAGGAGAGCAGCACAAAAAGTTCAGGAAAATAAAGGACGGAAGAAAGAATCAAGGACAATCTGCCCTCGAAGAGTTATTACAAGGCAGTCTCTCTTGTTCTGCCATGTTTGCAGGTTCTCTTGTGTTGTGTGTGCATTTATGAACATATTTTGTAGAGACATTAGACCAGTGTTTCCTTCCCTTTCTAACATGGGGGAACCCTTGAAATGACTTTCGGGTCTTCAGGGAACCCCTGCTATAATTACTATATCCATCCAAAGATCACTGGTGTCATTTAAACTGACCTGAGAGTCATAAACTGATCATTGCTCAAGGAACCCCTACCATCCTCTGAGGGAACCCTAGTTGAGAAATACTGCATTAGACTAAAATTAGCCAACTGATATTAGTAAGCAACTGATCTTTATTGACCCTTTTATTGATTCTACATTTATTACCACTGTGCACCACAATCTTTCTGTTGATTTTAGCAGAAATCAGATTGAAATGTGAAATGCTAGTTTTTTGTACTGCAGTATAAAGCTATGTGGCTGTTATTCACCAACCCATTAATCCCATGCTCCCTTCATTGCTCAAACAACAAAAGATTGGGCAATTGCAGTCAATGTTTTGTCCATGATAGGCTATTGATTAGAAGCATCCTCATTTTTAATAGGTTCAATATATTTATTGAATTTAGGATCAAAGCTGATAAAGAATTATCAAATCATGTGTAGACAGCTACGGTATGTATCATGCAATATGTTCAATACAAGTCTGTGTAGGGACATTTGTGCTGAAAGATGTGGCTTTTATTCAGTTGCTCTAGCACACAGCATTGCAATATGAGAACAAAGATAAAAAAAAAAAATTAGAGTTCAATAGTGGACCACTGCAACTTCCCCACCATTCAAGTGTCAGGTATTGGTGAACTGACCCATTAATTTGCTGCTCTTACTGAGCACTGGAAAACTCACTCTTTAAAATTGTCCATCAGGATCCACCCCAATAACTTTGCAATTCATTTGATTGAAAAGAATAAAGGCTGCTTACTAAACAAAGTAATTAGCACTCTGCAAAGTAAAACTCATCTAGCTTAGCAAATGAGATTAAGCTCTTCTTACTTCAACCAACCAACCATGTGCAAGCAAAAATCATTTTTTAAAATTTCATCAAGTATTTTTGCAAAATGAATTTTCATCACATTCACAAAGAAAAATAATTTTGTCCTCTGCAGAATGAAAATGCATTTATCTTCGTGAACAACCTAACTACAAATCTCAAAGTCACGTCATGTGCCTAGTTAATGTACAGCGCTGCATAATAAGTTGGTGCTATATAAATAATATTTATTATTAATTATTTAGACCCCTAGGGTTCCTCTAGAGGTTGCTAAGGGTTCTGTAAGCAATGAGCAGTTTGTGCCTCTCAGGTCAGTTTAACTGACACCAATCATCTTTTAGGTTATCTGGAAGGGGGCCATTCTTCCCACTGACCTCCACACTAATGTACTGTGAGCTGTGAATACACTAATGATAGCAGGGATTCCCTGAACACCTGAAAGTTATTTTAAGGGGTTCCCCTATGTGAAAAACGTAGAGAAACACTCTGAAGTGAAGACATATGTTGTTTTTAAAACAAAGGCAAAAAGTTTGGCTTCTGATTCACTTTTTTCTTATTTAAAAAAATCACAAACAACCCCAATCTCCTTTGTGTTGTTCTCATTTTGCAGCTCAGAAACAATAAGCACAGCAGCATGTCAGCTCCACAATTGGTTTTGTTTGCCAGAATATTGAACTAAAGCCCTTTTTAATAATCAAATATCACCTGATTTACAGCTTAAAACAAAAGCTAAACGGAGGAATTGGTTTGTGGAATCGCAGCTCCAGCAGTTTCTTGTCCTTGACCTATATTTCTGAAAATGTTTCCTATGTTGGCACACACTGTCAGATGAATAAGAGGGAAGGAAAACCATTGAGGAAGAAACAAAAACATTTAGCTAGGGTTTTCAGTTTTAATTAAGCAAGGAGACAATTACTTCAAGATGTGATCTTTCCTCTTCTACTGGGAGATGCGCTAATGAAATTGTTGTGTGACTTTCTGTTCTTTCTTTATGGAAAGGAAGGAGCTGTAGGTTGTCCTAGAATTGTTAAAATTTGCTGGTGCCTAGTTCAGTTAAATAGTGAGGAAAATACCAAAAAGTGATGAGTGAATTTCCAAAAATGTCTTCTGCTGGTAGCCAGGTTGAGAATTGGCAGACAGTTACAACATGCCATAGCAAACCAAACTACATATGGTTTCAACTCTCCGTACATAATGCAAGATTGACCGTGTTTGCCTTTAAACTGGCAGTGAAAAAGTAGAGAACTACTTGTACCATCAGACTCATCTAATAGTGATGAAAAACGTTCACATCTTTATCATGGGCTGTGGGTAGAGTGTAGAGGTCCAAAATGCAGTGGGAAAATCTTGCCAATTACTTTTGGTCAGTAAAATCGCCCATTACAGACCTGGATCCATCAACAATTGCAAGAGGAAAGAGGGAGCAGTCAGCATTTTTATAACAGAGTGCTTTTGGTTTAAAGATGTTGAAAGGTATAGGGCAATATTATCAGTACCTGCATTATAGTTATTATGAAATCAATTGAATACATTTTACAAAACAACCAGCTTATTTTAATTTTCATCACAACTGCTAAAATGCTACGGTAGTATCTTCTTCATGCACAATTACCATTGTCTTCCATTCATCCACGCAAGTCAAATTTAGTAATCTATCAGGAGTGCAGATATAGCCATTACCATCCATGAGCTTGCCTAGTTACATGTTCATGCAGGTAGCAACAGCTTTTGGCAAATATCTTTGAATAAAATGAATGCATATTATAGTATGTGATGTAAATTCTGTAAAAGGGATTCTGTGGATATAAAGAGTAGAGATACAAGGGTTTCCTAATGGTTAGGCACAATTAAAGTCTGATTGAAGTGTAACAGCTTTTTATCTCTTTTTACCTCCTCTTTAGTTCCACTATTGACAAAGTCACAAATCTTCTCTGGTTGTGTCACCTCCCTTCTAGCTGAGACCATCATGTACAACAGGGGTTGGCAAAGTTTTATGGCCACTAGCCCATTTATGGGGTGGGCAGGAGTACACTAGGCTGGACCTGCCCTAATGGCTCTGCCCACCACCAGGGAACACCTCCTGAAGTGAAATCTCTCTCCTCCGTATGCAGGAGAGAAGGATTTCTCTTCAGGGGGACTTTCCTATTTACCGCGCTGGCGGAAGTATCAACGCAGGCCACCATAATTAGGGGAACCACTGCAAGGGGGCAGTATGGGAGCTCAGGCAGCTCCGGCTCCAGTAGTTCCTAACGAGCATTAGGCCGCAACAAACTACCGGCTAAGGTCAGAGTTTGCCAAGCCCCGATGTACAAGACAGGGCCAGTGGCTGCAAATAGTTTTTGTACTGCATGTGATGACGTGGAGGTCCTGGCCACATGCAATGGAAAACCAGGGTCTTTCCTGCTTACATCCTTCTGGAATAGAAGCAAAAAAGATGGGATTGTATCAAAAGTATGTAACACATATTTTTTTCATCCTCTCTAGACAAAATGAAAATTATATCTGCAGTATATAAAAAAGCGGGCACCACATTTTATTTCTTAACATCAGCTTTTAAATATTTCTTTTACGCCACAAAAATGGCGCATTTTGCTCTCATATTGTCATGCTCTGTGCTAACTTGAGTAACAGTCACAGTCCCAGCCTTTGGCACCAATGTCCTTACACTGAAGAGGGACATAGGTATGTACGAGCATGTCTGTAACAATTGTAGAGATCAGTGATTCTTATTTGCCCAATGCACTGGTACATATAAAAGCCATTTAGAAACTATAAATTAGAAGTAGGGTTAGGGTAATGCAAATAATGTTTCATAGTACAATGACTATCTGCATGCATATCTATTTCTATGTCTTCTATTATGCTTTAACCCTCGGCATACAATACATCAATAATTCTATCGATGTACTTGTCCTAAATAGACACAGTATTAAAAATACACAAATGTCTTTTGTGTATCAGCAAAGAAAAGAAGTCCAGATATCAGCATTACGAAAATAAAACATGGAAAGTGGTAAAGGAAAAAAGACCTGCCGGGGGAAGGAAGGACCTAGGCTTTTTGAGCTGACCTGGTAGAGGGGTTTCTTATACCTTTGTCCTAACCGTCAGCTGCTGGGCTTTCAGACATTATTGTACCCTTCTCCTGTATATCCCATTCAAAGCATAACTGTAGAAACTGCTGTATTCAACAATTGTAAATTACTTTCCATTATGCCTGCACAGGATTTTAGTCCATCATTGTGTACATTGGTGAATGTGAACTTTGCTTTTTGTCAAACAGGTTGCTATAGGCATCCCTCTTTTTCTGGCCATATCTAACCATAGTTTTACAACCAGCACTTGTACTAAATCTTTTCTGTGTTTCTATAGTTCTTCCAATGAATAAAAGTTCAACATTTTCAATACATACAATAAATGGTTCGAGACCTTTTTACAAGCATTAAGAAACAAGATAGTGTTATTGATATTTTTCTGTATTTATTCGTGTTCAGGTAAAAATTGTAAACTATTTGAACCCAAAGAAATTTATCTAAAGATTCAAGAACAGTTTAATTTACAGCATGGTTTATTCTATCAACTTATTTAGGCTTTGGTTAAGATTGGCCATGAGGTTTCGGTGCAGTAACTGCTTCCTTATGCCAGTGAACCGCTGCCCCAGGGGACATTCTACAAGTAGCTTTGACCCGTGGCAGCCCCATAGAGAATGAATAGGGGCAGCAGTAAGCAGTACAGTACTGCTCATAGCCCACTGCTGCAAAATCTGCAAATGCTGGTTCTTTAAGCACCAATGCTGCAGTACAAGCAACCAACTAGCAAAGAGCCACTGCAGGGAGCCACACTTGGTTGCCCTAGGCAGGTCTGAACTTACCCTTAGAATGAATCAGACTACTTTAATACCTTCAAAATGGTGCTAAGGCAGGAGATCCTCAATGACAAAGAAAGTGACTAATAACACTTTTATATTCATCCGGGCTGACATGATGGCTTTTAGGTCAACTGTTTCTTTAAATAAATCCTCTCTAGTTAGGTATACATTAATGGGACAGTGTGATTTAAAAGACTAGTAATATATTGTCTTTGGTCTGTTTGGTGCACCAGGTAGTGTTTTGTCTTAAGCTGTTCTTTATGGATCTCTATTTTTCATGTTTTTTTTGTACTAATTAAAATTGTAGAGAAGCTACCAAGTTTTCCTGTTCCCCCTTTATTGCTATTATATTTGTTCCTTCATTGGCACGATGAGAGTTTATGGGTGGTGCAGTGACTAGTACTCTTGGCTTGTGGCACAGGGGTGCCAGGTTCAAAGCTTAACAAGGACAATATCAGCATGGAGTTTGCATGAGGTTTATTTCACACCCTATTCACATAGTTATTTAATTACATAGTAAGTCAGCTTGAAAAAAGACATAAGTCTATCAAGTTCAACCACTAGGGAAATAAACATATCCCAGATATATAACCCTATGAACATGGTCCAAAGGAAGGCTACAAAACCCTGGTAGAATTTGCTTCAACAGGGGAAAAAATTCCTTCCTGATTCCATGAGGCAATCGGATGTTCCCTGGATAACAGTCACTGTTATCTTTACTTTAATGCTTTAATACCCAGTTATATTCTGTGCACAGATTCCACATTTGCACACCTTACAGTGAAGAATCCCTTCCTTATCCAGAGCTTAAACTTCTTTTCCTCCAGACGCAAAGAGTGCCCTCTTGTTCTTTGTAATGATCAGGATGAGAGTTCTCTATATGAACCATTTATATATTTATACAGGGTGATCATATCCCCCCTTAAACGTCTCTTCTCAAGGAAGAAAATACATATTTCATAGGTAATTGGCTTCTTCCCAAAAATGGTTTCAGATTATGGTAAGGATACTAGATTGTGAGCTCCTCTGATGACAGTTAGTGACATGATTATGGATTCTGTAAAGGGCAGCATAATATGCTAATGCCATACAAATATCATCATAATGTAAATCTTTAACATGTTTTCAAATGTTTGGAGTTCAACTTGGACAGCGCCTAAGTTTTTTTTTTTATTTTGGATGTGATGTATTAGAAAATAATAATAATGATAAATAGGGTTGTATTTTAAAAAGCAAAAAAAAAAATGGAAAAGTAGTGGTACAACAAGAGGTCCTTAGGGGCTCTGCTGCTTGCCACCATTGCAGAGGACTTGTTAAAGATCAGATATTTCCGGGTTCCCCATTGCCTGAACATTTTTATGGGTTCCTGCAAATTATAAAGTGAGGAAGTGTTCTGTAATCCTGTCCGAGACTTATGGTGAGTAAGCAATGTTATCACATTTTTATTTATCTGTCCCCTTTATTTATTGGTTTTAAGTCCTTTTAATCATGGAGCCTTAGCATCATGTGTAGGCATTACTACTACTGAAGTTTTGCATGGTGCCATGATGTGGGAGGAGCACAAAGTCATAGTGGGGTGCTGGGTCCTAACTAGGGTATGAAATGAAAATAAAGATGTTTAATTTAAACATTTGATTAGCATGTTAACCTCCTGAGTGGTTCATTTCTGAGTGGATTTTTATGTCTAAAAGCAGTACATTGTCTTTCATGAAAATTTATTTTACATTGTAGGCCTGTAATAACTCACCGAAATATGTCCAAACAAGGGTCTAGTAGACTTCCTGAGTATAATAACGTTTGAAACACAAAATCATGTCAAAATAATAAATTAAATTTAATAATAAACATTAAATAAAAAACATAAAATTCTGTTAAAACAAGGGTGCATAAATAAATCAAAAATACTGAAACCTGTAATACAACTGTACAGTAGCAGACTTGGATTGCATTCAATTGTATTGGATTGTATTGGATTCAATACAGTTATTTTGTATTGAATCCAATACAAAAAAAAATGAAATNCCCCCCACGGCCCCTCACAGCCGCCTGCACCGACGCCCGCATGCACCAACGTCATAATCAGCACAACGGCCGAGGGACCGATCGGAGGGAGAGAACATGGCCAGAGGTTGGGAACAGACAGACAGGACACTGCAGGATGCCAGCAGGACTAGGTAAGGCTTTATTCATTATTTTTTTTTTTTTTTTAGCTACCCCGAGTGTGGCTCGGGGTTACCGCTATCAGCTGTTGTTTTTTTTTTACCCTGAGCCACACTCAAGGTTACCGCTCAGGAGGTTAATGAAGGGGAAGTTAGTCACCAGGCAGGGCACATTATTGGGTTAAATTTTAGCTTAAACTATTGTGATGCCCTTTGGATTGCCAAATCCTAAGGGCAGGTTCAGACCTGCTTCAGAATCAGCTCCCCATGCTTGGCCCTTTGCCAGCTGCTCTGTTACTAGCAGGAAGCACTGGTCCTTGGGGAACCAGCATCTGCACATTTGACAGCTGGCGGCAGTGACTGGTACTGCTATCACTCACTGCCACCCTTTTGTTCCCCGCTGGGTGACGCCATGTTTAGTGTCTTCTGTTAAGCAGGGTTCCCTGGCATGAGGAAGCGGTAAACGCACCACAACCTCATGCCCAGTGTGAACATGGACTAATTGAAGAGCCTAATTGAAGCTTGTTTAGCTTTTGCCTAAATTCAGCTTTAGTTGTCCGACTAGAAGTGTGTAACTGTGTGGCTTACCAGGTAGAAATCAACAAAAATTAAGAAAAGCCTCGAAAAAGAAAACAAATGTGGTCACTGCTAACAGCTGCAATATACTACATTTATTCTTGAGTTTAGAAACACTTTCATGTTTGTATTAAATTATTTCAGAAGTTCCCAATTGGGATCTTCATTGTGTTGTACATTTTTGATTCAGATTTTCTTCGAGTTTTGGGTCTGCAGGCATGTCAGGGATGGGCCCTTTGTCTACATACTTTGTACATTATTCTGTCCTTTTTACCCTTCCCAGAAAGTTTTTATTACAAATTATAACCAGGTTACAAGCCTTTCTTTTGCCAGCCTGCATGGTCTGCTGCTGGGAACGTCTGTATTTTGTACATATTTTGGAGAGCCTTTAAATAACACAGCTATCTTCTCACTGAGGGTGTCCAAGTGATCTGTAACAAATGTGTGTTTTCTTGAGCCAACACTTTTCCTTGTGAAATCTGTTCACGTGGGGGATACCCAGCTGTGGGCCACAGCACATGCTTCACCTTACAGAATGTGAAGAATTTTGGATGAGGACAAAATAACTGGGGAGGAATGAAAATCTCCAGCCATGAAATATAGGTGTCTTCTAGGGCCTGCATGCATTTTATGCCTTTTCCGCTACATTGTAGGGCCATGCAAAGCCGTGTGGCCTGCGTATATAAACACATCATCTGTTTTGACAGGGAGCTGGGGTGAAGCTGGGTGTCAGGGTAAAGCAGAGGGTAATAAAATCACTTTAGATTTATTCCACCAAATTGGAAACTCCATGCTTACACCTGACTAAATCATCAGGCTGAAATCCAAGCCGGACTCCCACAGAAAATGCATGTAACCCTATCCCATCTTTGTTTAACGCGGCCCAATCAAACTGCCCTAATGCATTCTGCAGATGTGAGTCGTGGATCTTATTCTGCTTCAGCAATTCTACAGAGCTTTAGCTGACTGTCTCCTCCGCTCCCATCATCCTCCACTGAAGATTCCTCTGCTGTCCCCCATCAATACCACTCCATTAAAGAAAACCAGTAGAGAGACAAACATGGATTGTCATTCAGAGAATGGTATTTTCCTTGTCTCCAATACTTTCTGAGTCATTGTCCTGGAACATGCATGGAGATAAGAAAGTTCTCATCTGTAGGCTTGTTTCATGCCTAGGCTTCAGAAAGCACTGAAGGCATTGGGGTTTATTTACTAAAAGAAGTTTAAGCTGTTCACTTAGCAGAGCGAATTATTATTCTGCAAGAGATAATTCACTTAGCTTAGTTAATGAGGTCAAACTCTGTCCAATCCATCCAATCTTCATCCAATCACAAGCAAGCAAAATTAGTTTTTTTTAACATTTCATGCACACGATTACATTTTTTTTTCAAAGTAAATTTTTACCACATTCACTAAGCTAGGTAAATTATCCCTGGTATGGAGATGTCAAAGGAACAGATATGGGTTTAGCACTTACATACACTTCCGTGGGGATTTGCGCTATACTGCATGAGTAGTGGTGGACATAACCAACAGTGGGCCCTTGTGAAGAATACCAAATAATTAAGGGTTGGTTCTGACATTGAAGAGAATAAAAATTGTATGAAGCCCTGCGTCTACCAACATGGTCACCCCAACACAGAAACACAATGTTGAGCAAGGCATGTTATGTTGGCAACGGTGAAGAGATCCGCTAGTGGTGACGTCCTTTGCCATTTACTATTTTTGGGCAAATCTTCCATAGTTTAGGTCCTTTTGGGCAATGGTCAGGTTATATCCTTCAGGTTCTCCATTAATACAAGATAACTACTCAACTATATCTTTTGTCGAAGGCCGTGCTTCTAAGCGCCTATTTTATGAGAAGGACGTTTTTTTTCTTTTTCTTGTGAAGGGTGAGCACAAAGTGAAGATTCTTCACTTTAATAGTAAATCAGCCCCATAAATTTCCACTGTGGAAAGACTAAGTATGCAACCTTTGTATGCAGTTGGTCTGCCCTCATGTACATTTTTATGTGTAGGCATCAAAGCCATTTTCTGATTCCCCCTTTTTATTAAACAGACCTGGAGTTTACATATTTGAAAAAACAGAGCTCACAGTTGTAATTACGCTTTGATGAGAAGGCATAGAAGATGTGAAATCCAATGTCAAACAATGGGATCATCTCTGCCATGAGATCCTTAGCAGACATTTTCCCCACTTGGAACTCACATTTTGCAGGACGCAGCCCTGTGGGTTTGTTGTGGCACAGCTGCCAAAACAGACGGATATGCAGTTTGTTTACTTGCTTGTTGGTTTGTTTTGACAAACAGCACACGGCTGACCTCCTAGCCCGTGCAACAAACAAATCTGCAACAAGCACTCGCTGTCTATGTGTCATGTACAAACACACTAATGAGTTTATCTTTACTTGTAGGCTGAACTAAATGAAAAACAAGCACTATGGTACACCGAGACATAACCTTATCGAAGTTCTTATCAAAGTGATCATTTTAAAATGAAGTCATTTAAACAAACCAATCACAATCTATATTTAGGTAAATTGACTGACCTCCAGCATGCTACTTGTATAACTAAAAGAACTAGCAGACTCTTCCATGGAGTGGTAAGTGAAATCTTCAGTGTCTAGAACAGTAATGGGTACCACTGGTATCCTAAACTTTCAAGTGGGTTGTGTAGCATGTCCACCAATGGCAGGCATAGTTGCAGTCATTGGCTGCTATATTACTAGAGGACATAACAGGCAATGGGTAAAACCACAGCAGTGGAGCAAACCTATTTAACAAATTTAAAATCTCTGGCTGCAGAGAAACTTCTACTTTTTAGATATAAGTTCAATTTTATCATAAAGAGAGCCAGAGCACTGCTCCTAATCCAATTTATGCAGACCCTAAAAAAAAAAGCTTAGTCCATCCCCTTTTCTTGTGCAAGTCTCATCCATATGACTTCAATTCAAGCTTTAATCACTCCACTACACTTGTCCCACCTACATATCTAACCTGATGCAGAAATATAGCCCTTAATGCTCTCTGCTTATCCAATGACCTATTAATTACTTTTTCATTCATAACCTCACACACAGCTCCAAGTTTTCTCTAGAGCTGTCCCTTCTCACTGGAACTTCCACCTTCATCCCATTAGTCTTCTTATTACCTTCAACATATTAAAGCAAACCCTTGGACCCCACCTATTTGAACTTGTCTACCCATTTTCATCATCCTCTTAACCCATTACTATTTAGCCTCCATTCCCCACCTATTGTATATGCTTCTCTACCCCTCATATTATATGCTCTATTGGGAAGAGTTCTTATCTTGCCCTTTGTCATTACTTGTCAGGTACACAGATTCATCTGCAGCACATATATATTGCAGAGCACTGCACAATATATTATCACTTCATAAAAAAAAGTTGCAGTAGACAACAGGGCATGCATAGTAGGCTTTAATTTCGGGCACTTTCAGTGCTTTGGCTAGGGTAGTATCATCCTGGGAGATTGCATCTGTATTGCTATTTACTAATCTAAGGAGAGGGGATTTAGGCCAAACTCTTCATTTTAGCTTTTGATATAGTAGAGTTAGACCCTTGGTCAAGTTTTTAAATTGCTTCACAAATGCACACTAACCCTCTGCACACTCAAATACTTGCACAAAGCATGCACATACACAGTAATCAGGCTTTCACAGTTTTATTGCTGTCTCTGTCTTTGGAGAAAAGATTCGCCTTCCCATTTGTCTTGGTGGCCACTCTCAATGGGACATCAATCAATTGGTCAAACAAAAATGTGACAATTGTCGCCAGGACAGGTGGTGACAGGAAATTTTCCAATAGGTACAACTTTGGCTTGTGACAAGAGGAAATTCCCCCTAATTGGTAGAGATTTCCATTTATTTGCATATAAATATATATAACCCCCCCCCACAGGACACAAGAGGAAAAAAAGAGATCTGACATGGGTATTAACCCATCCCTATGCTGTGCAAAAGTAGACTAATCATTGGAATGCTTCTCCTAGAGCAAGAAATGATGGGATGCAATGGGTTTTTTTCATGCATCCTTAATGCTAATTTGAGATACAACTAGAACTGAATTTTCTTACAGCACCTTCTCATGTTTTCCACTCGATCAACACAGAAAGCATTTCCTGAAGTGAATAAAGAAATGTTGGCAACTGTTGTTTCCTATCTGTGACGAGCTAGTGTGGTTTAATGTGAAACACATATATTATTATTCTGCATTATCTACGCCTCTCAGAATCCTGACAAATTTTAAACAAGCTTTGCAGGTGGTCAGACAACTGGGCCCAGCAGTTGGCAGGCAGCTCTGGAGAGGACAGACACTGTGGTATTAAAGGCACTTGAGGAGACAAGAAACTGGGAGAGAATGATGTGATAGGGAAAAATAGAGAAAAGATAGTGTCACATGGACACAGGAGGGTACCTAGCTGAATATTTTTCATTATCCTTTGTCACAACTAAAATCATGTAATGTCTTGCTTTAATTTGGCATTGGACATTAAAAATATAAGTCCTGCTGGGGTTTCTCCTACCTCCAGCTAAAAAACCAATTAAAATAAATTAAGTGACACTGAAACCCCCAAAAACATACCTTAATTTATGGTCACACCCCAGAACCTTTAATCTCACCATTGGCTGTTCAGCGGTGGAATCTTCTCAGTCTCCGTAGGATTGCAATGGCTTGACGACATCATATGAGGGGAGCAACAACAAAGGTCACCCGAACTGCAGCCCTGGATCCCTGGTCTACTCTGCTTAGAATGTACAACACTGAGCCAAACAGACTAAAGTGAGTGTAAAATGCCATTTCAAAGTTTTTAATTTAATGGTTTTAAAGATGGGGGGAAACAATGGGCTTGAAAAATGTATCTAAAAATCAAACATTCACAAATTATCTTCATGACAAACTGATATCGTAATTTTTTTGGTGAATACTGAATTGGGCACCTACTTATCTCCAGCCATAATTTCTATCTCTGCCTCCTCTAATAATGCTAAAGTGGAGTGTCTCTTCTTGAGACAGCTGATTGGAGATGGAAATGTAGACAGAGATATCTCAGCATTGTATTCTTCAAGGTGAAAAAGAATTTAGGAAGAGATTAGGAACAGAACTGACAAGCCAGTATTGATTGGAGCTGGTTAATAAATATATCTGTGCATTATAGAATTGTTGTCAAAGTAATGAAAATTTTATTCCAACTGAATAATAATGTGATCCCACAGCTCTCACCTACCAGGCCAGAATAGTGTCACATTGAGGTAAGGTTGGTAGGTAGTTTAGGATGTAGAACATAAGATTTTCAGCCTGCTGGGAGATCAGCATAACTTTGTTTCCCAATACTTACTCTTTTCTAAAGACAACGCACTTCCTGCAGAACGGAGATATAGCTTTGACAACACATTGTAAGCCAGCATTATTATATATAGAGAACCAGTCAGGTTTGTCCACCAGTTAAACTCACCCAGGACTCAACATCTTAGTGTTAGGCTCAGGCTCTCTAGTAGAATTATAGAATAGGGTGAACCTCCCAATATCACTGGGCATTTAGACATGCAAAGTGTCCTTTTAAATCCTTACATTGTCATGCCATCACTTCCATGACAAGTCTAAAAAACAAGGGGCACACTTTTACTTTTTAAGTTATTGAATGACTATCTTGTCTTGTTGTCATGTTGCTTTTAATTAAAAAATGCCTAGTGATCCTTCCAGGAAAGTCCTTTTTCATTGCCATTCTGTTATACAGTCACAATGCTATTGTCCAAGTCTCCAATTGTACCTCGGCATTATCATCCCAACATATGGGCTTCCAATGTAAGCTACAATTGGCTATGCTGACATACATTGTGCAGGTATGGTCCAAGAAGTAGCTGAAGGTGGCTGGACAAAATCAAAAGCAATGAGATACAAAAATGTATAAAATAGGTAAAAACTGTATAATATGTAAAAAAAATACATGCCAGTCATGTACACGGAATTACATGTCATTTCAGGATAGGTCACTTTAAATGGCTTCATTAAAAGGTTGTTCTATGCTATTATTGTCATTATGTTTCTGAGTGCACAAATTTTCAGGGACATATGAAAGAAATGATTGGAATGATTTGCATGGAGCAAGGAAGGAATGATTTGCATAGTCCAACTGATAATCAATAAAATACTTTGCTAAATTGAACTGTGATGGAAGTTAAGTTATATAAATATTTCATAAGTTTACAGATAGTAGTTTTATACCGTTAACAGATCCTCAGTTTATCTATAATAGCATGCATTAATATCAACCCAGCATATAGAAAATGTTTGCCTATTTTAATGATTCTGAAACGATTTCTGCAAGTTTAAGCTCACAATGGAAGATTGTAGTAACGGATTACTTTATTGTGTTGACAAGTCAATGGCAGTACAAAGCAAGATGTAGCTTTGCATGCTTGCAATGGGACCAGTTAGGGGAGGTCAAGGATAAAGTGGGGACATTTATCATGAGGAAGACAAAGAAACCTAAAAAAAACAATGTTGACTTATTTCATACAATGGAAGATGTGGGAAGTTCTTGTTGTTTTTTATATAGCCATTATTACACTAACCATTAGTACAACTTGGTCTCTGACCTTAGACCCCAACGTACGTACTTGTTTATTGGGCTTAAAGGCGTAAACAAGAAAGTCTTAAGTGACTTAAATGTGCAAGTTCCATTATGAGGAATCCATTAGATGCCATAGGTTGGTGTGCATAGACTAATAAAAAAGATGTAAAGAAATGAAATAGTCCTAAAGTTATGTTCTTTGAAAAGGTAAGCAAAGTAAGGAAATCCATTTCTTGTTGGTCTCTCTTACATTAAAAGATTACCAATATATTCTTTTATTTTGTTTTGAGTAGACATTGAAGATGATCCACCATCAGATTTTAGGAACATTTCAACTTCTTCATTTGTTGGATTAGGCTCTTCAGAAGCTACGGTCTAGATGCTGCATGATGTCATAGGACAGCTTGATATTGGTGTATGAAATTAAGTCAGGATTAAGAAGAACATAGTTTTAGTTTAGGAGCTAGGTTAAGCGTTGAGGGGGTGTTAAATGTTAGCGGTTCATATAAGGAGTTAAGTTTGGAGGGTTCAAGTATTAAAAGCACATTTAAGCTGAACTCCAAGCAAACAGCTGAATACGCAGTTGAAATTTTTGTGATCCGCTGGGGGGGGTGCACCGGCCAGACTAGACCATGTCTCCCGGAGACATCGCAGGCTCAAAGCGGTGGGCGGGTTCTGGCTTCATGGCGTCACTCAGGGGGAAGTAATACAGGGCTCCCCGAGAATGCCTGGTCCGGAGCCAGTGAGTTTAGTGGTCCGTAGGTCCAAAAACATTGGCGACCACTGCCCCAGATCATAACACTGCCCCCACAGTCACCCCAGATCATAACACTGCCCCCACAAGCATCCCAGATCAGTTCAATGCCCCAAAGGCACCCCAGATAAGGACACAGGCTTGAGGACACTTATTAGCAAGGCAGTGAATAGGTACACGTAAACTCAAATTGAGTGACAATTGGTTTGCTAAAGCTCATGTGTCATGAACATATGATGTTTTGTTTGAACAAAATAATTCTTTTAATTTTTATTTCATCCTTTTTTTTTGTATATCAGTGCTACTGATCTTCTACAGTCTTATTGCAGACAGTACCTGCCACTTCATAAACTCTAGTGATGTCTGCGTTTCTCAGGATGGGAGTGATGATCAAAAGTGGACCATGTCCAAGAGCAGTGTTTTGCAACCAGGATGCCATGGAACTCTAGGGTTCCTCCAGGGTTTACTTGGGGTTCCTTGAGCAATGAGCAATCTGTGCCTCTCAGGTGAGTTTAACTGACACCAATGATCTTTTTAGCTTTCTGAAAGGTTGACACTGTGAAGGTTTTCCCACTGGTCAGCAATGTAGGAGGCATTCTTCCTTCTGACTGACTAATGCACTGTGAGCTATGGATAAAGTCATTATAGCAGGAGTTTCTTCAAAATCGAATTGTATTTAAAAGGTTTGCCTCATGGTATAAAGGTCAAGACACAATGCTGTAGAATGTTTTTTTTAGTTACCAATTTGTAGTCTCCATCAGCAGCAATGTAAAAAAGTGACAATTAGGGGAAAAAATGGGAGACGGGGACTCTGCATTGTCAACTCAGAAGAGGAAGAGCCTTAACAAGAACCTTCATGGAAAGATTGCCAAGTAAGACTACAATAACATTACTAGATTTAAGAATACATTTGAAATTCCAACAGCATGTAAAAGATTAAATGAGATTTTAGTGATTGCATGTTCAGCTATTTTGTTCGTCGCCAATCTGCAGTCTTTCTTTCTAAAGATTAAGCAACTCCACCAAATGTTTAAAAAGCTGAAATGCTTCCACTGTGGGTCCAACATTTTTCCTAAAATTAAGACATGACAGATCCTGAGAAGCCTTTTTATGGCTGCTCCCATGACATGCATCAAGTGAAGTGTCTCAATCGAGCCTGCTTCCCATAAAAGCCAATGTCTTACACATGTGTTAATCTTGTTCACCGTCTTTCATGTCGACTTGCAGCTTCAAGACTTGCAAACTTGCAGCTTCAATAAGCATGTCTTTGAATGAGAACAACAGGCAACACCTAAAATTTCGCAATAAATATAGTGGGTTACCCATATTTGTTTTCCAATTTTGGAGGCAATTTGAACTGGAGTTGATTTGCACAATTTATTTACATCTATAATGTACAGTGCAGGGATTTGGGGTATGTTTAGGACTAAAATACTGTTTACTGATTGACAAGTGGAAAGATATATCCCCATCATGACTCCATACGTGGCAAGACCAGTCAGAGTCTTCTCCAAGCAGGACATGGAGGCATCTGAAACTCTAGGCAGGTGTAAAAGACACAAATAATTCAGTTCTGCATCCATTAAAGTGACCTTGTTGCTATAGTAAAGCTATTCAAGCAAGGAATTTGTCTAGCAAGGTTTAAAAAGAAGAAGGGTGTTCTGGTGGGTCCTTGAGCTTTTAGTATTCCCAAAAATCTTTGTGCATCAAAGCTCTTCTTATTACATTCTGAATTATATCAAATAAATGTTAAAAAAAACAATAGGGAGAGTGGAAACCCTCGCAATTACCGTACCACCAAAGGTGTGATGGCCCAAGTACTCGGTCACAGAAGCAGAACTCAAGGACTAAAATTAAATTACCAGTAGTCCCCAAGAGATATGAGAAACTACAATTTAGTTTAGCTCTACACCATGTACAAAGAACTGGTATAGCAAGTTTAGGGGGGAGGAGTAACACTTTCAAGTCATTTAGCCTTTATGGCAATTGCTGAAGTAGCCCTCATGTCAGATTTGGCTTGCACAGGTCTGTATAGGACAGTAGCCGCAAAAAACCTCAGGTTGATCTTTCTAAACCACGCTGGTCA
Source organism: Pyxicephalus adspersus (assembly GCF_032062135.1). Classification (NCBI taxonomy): domain Eukaryota; kingdom Metazoa; phylum Chordata; class Amphibia; order Anura; family Pyxicephalidae; genus Pyxicephalus; species Pyxicephalus adspersus. The sequence continues at coordinate 15,862,926 of NC_092865.1, read as the reverse complement.
GTATAAGAAGTGACAAGCCACAAGACTTTCAGCATTTCAACAGGCACGACACAAAATTAGATTGCAAGCTCTCCGCCTTAGGGATCCAGGTGGGCATGTAATGCTCTCTGCACTTCACCGACACGTTATAAAACATTTTGTTCTGTCTTGCGGGGTGATGACTGTCCATTTGTGGCGTGTTTCTTAGTTGCACCGAACTGTTTTCTTATGGTTTGAACATAAGGAGCTGGTTAAAAACCAATAAATCAGGGGTGAAATCTGGATAACAACCATCTCAGTAAAATCAACATGGATTGGCTTCCTGCAGAGAGAGGCCTGACAGCACCGCACAGTCATCTCTGACTTGTAGGAAGTATCTCTATTTTTTTTTCTTTCCTGCTTTCATTTATTTTAACAAAATTCCATTTCATGCCACATGCTGAAACATCATTCATCACCGGTAAAGGGAATATAATATCGTTATGTCCTTTTTTATGTTATGTGGTCAAGACCCTAAAATAAAATGTATTGATTTATTTATTATTGCTTATGGATTTTTTTATATTCTCTTTTCAAACCAGCAGTTGGACCTGTTGTTTGCACAGCTCAATAGCTCAAGCCTAAATTTACATACACATGTGAGTGAGACAGAAAAGTATCTCCTATGCCTCCCTCTGTATTCACACAGTGAAGAACACCATCCCTGCAAAATTCCCTCCTGAACCCAGGTTTATCCGGGGGATGTATCCTTTACGTATGGGACTTTCAGGATATGCTAAACATCAATAAACATAAAAAAGTGCCAAAAAAAGAGACCATGGGTAATGATAAGTCAGTGTTGATATGTGTTGAGGGTAAATAATACTTCTCAGCATTTTATTTTCAGTAGTCACAGACATTTTAAAAACTTTTACCTGGGTTTCAAAAATGTCTTTACAAATTTTAACATTTAAAAATATTAATAAATCTTTCTCCAAGCCCTAAATCCTTAATACCACTGCGAATATTATCAGGCAACAAAATAGTAATAATATAGCACAGAGCCAATTCCCATATAATTGACTATGAATGTGCATTTATGCTGAATGGGTTATGTACCAATGGTTATGTATGTAGGGAATGAACCCCCTTACCAGTGGAAATTTAAAGCAACATGTTATAAATGTACAGAACTAGAAATAAGTGAAGCTCTATTTTATCACAATGGGCCCTCGGAGACTGGAGAAATTATTATGGGAGAATGTGTATGATCTAGCAAACCCAATTGCTAAGGCCGCATACACACAAGCAATTATAGTCGTTGGAAAGGATCTTTCATGATCCTTTCTAACGACTATTATTGCACGATGCATGAACCAGTGCTGTACATACAGCACTATTCTGCTCTATGGAGAGGGGCACCCTGCTGTGCGCTCTCTCCCTTCCCTTGCATTAGGATTGTTTGTCGTCCATCGATCCACCAGACTGGTAAATCAGACGGTGGATGACTGGCGCTGTACACACGCCAGATTCTCGCCCGATATCGGCCCTGAGCTGATAACCGTTGCAAGAACCGTTGGACATGTGTATGTAGCTTAACTGCTATTCTCATCTCACTGTCAACCTACCATCCTATTAGCTTGTCCTTTTCTCTGTTTAAACTCTGCCATTCAGAAGTTTGTAAAAGGCAAAGTCAGTATATGAACTAGGTACTTGAATCAGCTCCATTACAAAAAAAAAAAAGTAAAAAATTCAAAAAGTAAAATGATGTAATAATAAACACAGGGCCGCATTGATTTGTGTTTTCTTTCACATTACCTGAAATCTAGAAAAAAAAATACATATTGTTCATCCCCAAATTATAAATACATTTGTTATAGCTCAATAAAAAGCATTTTCATTTCATTTTCCAAAATATAAAAGCCTATTTATAATGGCACAAATATTTTCTTTTCCAGTTTAAATGCCCAAACATAAAACAAAATCATGCTCAAAAATTGTCCCCAGCATCTACTTTTATATTTAGCTTTAGAGAGGGTAGAGGAAGGTTATCAAATCAGAAATGTTTCCGTGTTTATTGTTATGTAGGTTTGTTGACTACATTTTTGTTCAAAATCAACAGTCAAGTACTGTCTGCAATACTTTTTTTGCAGTTAAGATTCTTGAGCTACAAATAAAGCTTGCAAATTAAAAGTATTATAGACAGTACTTAAAGAGGAACATATGCATTTAATTTATTTTTCACTTACCTATGAATAGTATAGGCCCAATCCTGGTATCACATCCCAAAACACTGCTATACTCAAGATCCAACATGTGTGACTTTTAAGATACACTATACTGTTAAACCTTCATTTTATTTATTATGCAATAAAATACAATACATTTCACAATAAAGTACTGAGCAGTTCACAATCGCCTCTTTCCTTCAATTGGTATTATCCATTTAAGTATGTGTGTTTCTCTACGCGTTTAGCTAATATAGGTTCCTCAGGACAAACACCATATCCACAGATCACAGTACATTAGTGTGGTAGTCATTGGGATGAATGCCTCTTCCATTGCTGACCATTGGGAAGAACGTCACCTTTAGAGATAGCCAAAAAGACACTGAGGTGAAACTGAGACACAAACTGCTCATTGCTAAAGGAACCCCTAGAGGAACCCTCTGGAGGAACTCTGGTTGAAGAACACTGGCCTTCAATAAAACTAGTATCATTTGTCACATTATCATAAATTATTCACAAATTGCACAGTGCTGAGATTGTACATTTACAGTGAACATAAACAATGTATAGGGCAAGGGCAGCACAGTGGCTCAGTGGTTAGCACTCTGGCCTTTGCAGCGTTAGGCCGGCAGGGACACTATCTGCATTGAGTTTGCGGGTTCTCCCTGTCTTTGCATAGGTTTCCCCTGGGTACTCAGGTTTCCCCCCACATTCCAAAAAACATCCAGTTAGGTTAATTAGATTCCCTCCAAAATTGACCTTAGACTGTGTTAATGACATATGACTATGGTAAGGACATTATTATTATTATTATTATTA
>NC_092865.1:15852313-15859041 GCF_032062135.1 Pyxicephalus adspersus | reverse complement strand
ATAACAGTGTTGTTAACAGTTAGATATATGTCAGGGGGGGATTTGGAATTTGAGGGGGGGATGATGATGAGTTCTGTTTTATCCAGGTTGAGGTTTCAGGAATCGGTCAGACATCCATGATGAGATGGCTGATAGGCAGCATGAGACCTTATCCAGGACTGAGGGAGACAGGTCAGGGAGACATTAGATTGTGAGCCCCTTTGTGAGACAGTTAGTAACATCACTATGGACTTTGTACAGGGGAGCTGTATAAATACTATATATGTCAGCGCTATAAAAATACTGTGTAATGACAATAATAAATGTATACACAAAAACCATATGTAATCACTGAATTTAAACACCTTAGTGCCACATAAGGAAAGCCGGGGAAAGAAATCTTTATAACAATATCTAAAAAAAGCTTGCAATACAGCCTTTTGCAAGGTGGTTAGTTATTTGTAATGTAATTAGTTGGTAGGTAAATAACATAACTAACCATATTTTTCTTGCTGTAGAAACAGTCGATAAATGGTCTTACTGCACACAGCAAATCCCGATCCATCTTGTTTTAATCTTCTTTCTGCTTCTTCTTGTTAAATACGGCCATCTTTTCCCATTTTCCTTGCTTCCTGATGACATCACCCAAAATTGCTTAGTGCATGCGCAAGATCTGATGACATCCAACAGGGCCTCCAATTGTACACAACCCATCATTTTCTGTCTCTTAAAGTTTCACTACTTGCCCATCACGCCGTATCGCCCCTCCTATTGTGTGCTACTTTCCCCACCTCCTAGATTGTAAGCTCTTTTGGGCAGGGTCCTCTCCCCCTCCTGTGCCATTGTCTGTATTTGTCTTTCATTTGCAACCCCTATTTAATGTACAGCGCTGCATATTATGTTGGCGCTACATAAATACTGTTAATATTAATAATAATGCTTCATGTGCATTATGTCCTGAATTAGCGTTGTTAGGAAATGCTTATCTGTCCAGGGACTCCGTGCTGTGCACCATCCTGGTAATAAACACTGTCTGTTCTGTCCAGCAATGTCAATTGAGCCGGCAAGGAGAACTGGGATACCGGCAGCCCCTGCTTCCCTTTAGATGTGCAGCCTGATGGAATAATGGCATCCCCAGCATCCATTGTTAGGCTGTGCACAGCTAAAGGACATTCTAGAGGCTGATCAGCTGATTCAGTCCTGCACTGCCATTGGCTTCTGGGACTTTATAGGCTCTCTGCTTTCAGTCTTCTATGCCTGTTGTAGGGTCTAGCTGGGCTAATCTGTGCTGGAGATTTATCGTTTAATTTACTGTTGCTGACTTTGCCTGTTTCTGACATTGCCAGTTTATGCTGCCTGGACCGACCTTTGCCTGTGACCCCGACTATGCTTGTGTTTTGTCCTTGTGTACTTCGTTTGGTGGACGGATATTCTGAGTATGACCTCTGTTCTGTATTCTGGACTTGGCTCTGTTGGAATCTTGGCACTGCTGAAATGCTGCCAACCCATTCCCAGACACCATTCCTTGTGCAATAAGTCCTGGGGGCAACCGAGTGCTGGCAACCAGTCCCCCATGGGCTGAGCGGGGGCTTACTAAAGGTGAAGACTGCGGTGTTAGATTGAGGGACTGGTGTCTGTTGGGAACTGGTGCTGACCAGGGCCTTACAAGCGTTTGATGCATTAGGGCCAATGCACTTTACCTTTATCCTTGGAAGAAGAAGAGTAGATCTCACTCTGCATGAGATGGTGTGCTGGTTCATTTACATTTGTGGAATGCCCAATCTCAAGCATGCACATAGAACCAGCCCATAGCCTTCTAAAATAAGTGAGGTATATCCCAGTAGGCTGTGAGTTTCCGCTTCAGTCCTATCACTTCAGTGGTAAAGACAGAAGGGGGGACCCACTTTAAAATATGGCAAAAAAAAAACACTTTATACATTATGTAAAAGGGAAGTAAGTGATGTTCAAATTTTGATGATAGGCCTGCTTAGTGATTAGGTCACTAATAAAAGAATTATAATTAGAAAATCCCCATAAACATATTAAAAATCAGAAAAACTTGGCAAAATCTTCTAACTAAATAGATATCTAATTTTTTATTTTTGTAAAAATGTTCAAAATTGGTAATTAACCTGTGCACATGCTAATATCTTTGAAAAGGGCAACCTCATATACTATGTAGTAATTCATTTCTTATGTGTGTTGTATTTTATTTAAATGTAGTTATTTTCACTCATCACATGATTTGTTTAAAGCTAAAATGAATTAAAAAAAAAAAAGTAATTGTTATTTAAAAAAAAATTACTTTTCATTTGAAGGGCCAAGCCCCTAAGGGTGATATTTTGCGTTTGGCTAGATGGTAAATATCAGAAGGCTTTCAATGTGGAATCATCCGTGACTTCAGGGGCATCTCACTGTTGGGTTTTTTATTTATTTACACTAGTTTGTGACATCCGTGAGAAACCAAAAGTCAGAATCTTGTGGGTGACTCAACCCATTGGAATCCATCCAATCCATCCAAAAGTGATATATCCGGTTCAGATAGACGGACCCTTGAAACAGACATTGATAACCATATATATCCTAAAATACAAAACTGTATTTTGTTTAATGATTTCCCTTTTTTACTTTGCATCATAAAAAGGCAATTTGCAAGAAACATTTAGGAAATTGAAAGAAAACCTGACTTACGTAAAGCACAGGTCTCCCATGTCCTAGGATGACAAGTAAAATAAAACGAGAAGATAGATGGAGTGCCGAGTTTGCAGAAATCTGGTTAAATGCTTTAGCTGTCAGAATAACATTCTCAGGTCACTGCAGACATTAAGTTCCATCAGTATATAGAACATGTTGTAGTCGTAAGTTGTACTTTCTTGGGAAACATTGTAGCTTGGCGTGATTTATAGTTGTGCTAGTTGGTCTAAAGCTTTGTGTCCATATGGTGAGCAATAACTGTCTATCGCTATTGAAATTGTAGGCTTTGTCGCAATGTACAGTATCTGCTCTAGATTTGGAATGACATGGGACCTGTTTATTGAACCCTTGGGACTGCAGCAAGGAAGAAGTTAAACATGAGGAGTAACTATGTAGGAGTGAATAATTGTCAGACTAATGTTTTGTTAACATCAGCAGAGATTTTTGTTTGTATGTTTTGCCGAGAACACATTTTTTTCTCACTTAAAGAAACCTATTCTCGCTGTCACATCTTTGTTTTTTTATGATATCAGATAATGTTTTCACTAATTATACTTACTATACTAATAAATATCCCTTCAAGCTGCACTTTCATTCCCATCATTAAAGGTGTAGCAATAAACTGGTCATTTAAAATAGTGATTGGACATTAAAAAATAATTTATAGCCAAAATTTGGGATTTTGTGGAACCCATGAGGTTTGAAGGGTGGCTAACCATTTTATTTAATGGAAAAATTGAACAACAAACAGGGGTGGACTGACCAATTACCCGATGAAGTGTCTGCTCAGATCCTGGGCCATGTCTCTTGGCAGAGCTACTGGGAGGTTTGGGTTGAGAAGCCTCTTCTATTGTCTTACAGGTGGCCATGAGGTTGCAGTGCATTTACCACTTACTCATGCCAGTGAACTGGGGCCTCTTGGAGACGGTACTTGTAGTGTTTCCCTAAGGCAGCCCCCTAGAGAATGAAAGGGGGTAGCAGTGAGTAGTACCAGTTGGCAGCTGTGCAACGCTGGTTCTCTAAGAAACAACTCTGCGATGCAAGTGACCCTAAGGTTGGCATTCCTCTCAATGACCACCAATGTAATGGATCTTCCTTCGCATACAGACCACCAATGTAAGAGGGAATTTCTTCCACTGCAAAACTGCAAGGGGATACTTTGCCACTGACAACCAATATAACAAAGCATTTCTCCACTGACCAAGACAATGAGGAGACACTTCTCCATTGGTCACTTGTAAAACTTAACATTACTGGCCGGCATAGGAGAACTTTGCTTCATTGACTGCCATGTATGGAGTGCTTTTGTTTAGTGATGTCATTTAAAGCGTACCTAACACCACATTTTTTAAAAGAGTGGCTAACCGTTTTATATAATAGAAGCATTTGTATTTTTTAAATATTTTATTTATCTTTTGGGGCAGTAAAGGGCTTTTGTGGAATGTAAAAAAATGCATAGAAGCACAGTGAGATCAGCAATTTTTTTTTACATTTTCAGTAAGACACGCCATCCGATCTTGCTCCTGCGCAGTGCAAGCTTTGGTGGTGTAAAAAGAAGTATTCCATTGTCCAGTCCACGCTGAAAAGAATGAAGCTGGGACAACGCAGGACCTACTGAATTCAGTTTTAAGAGGGATTAATGGTAAGTGTTACTTTTTTCTTTATAAAGTTCTGCTTTAAGTAAACATTACTTCAATGACCACAAACGTCAAGGCCCTGACCATCAACAAAAGGGCGATAATTCCCAACTTGGCCAATGTGAAGAGTAGTATTGCAGCTCAGTCTTGGGCTAAATTTCCAACAATCGGTTCAGTTCTAACAAATCTGTACAAACCTGTTGTTCAAGCTAATTTGGGTTAGCTTGGCCCTCACACCAAACATAGGCTTGTTTTCCACTGGTGAAGGAATATTACAAGTTTTGCTGCCTACATTATTCTTCTAGACCATTATTCTTCTTTATGAAGTATATTTACCATAATCACTGAAATATATTTTGTATAAACAGGGGTTGTTAAATATGATCATACTAATATACTACGAGCTGTAGTTGTTGTATTCTAGCGGAGACCTGGTAATTATTTAATGGATTTCTTTAGGGTGAAAAAGCTGGGAAAGGGGGCTTTAGTCATTAGAGGTTATCTGGACATGTAGGCATAATCCAACCATGTAATCAACAAATTCTGTGGTGTTATTGGATATATACATAAAAAAATTCAGCTTGATGTAAATATTTGTTTTGGTTTAAGCTAACATTTGAAAAATGATGTTTATATATGTAGTCTATAATTATATAAGTACATTAGGTCTACCATGTTAGTTCATTATATATACAACCCTAGCTTTTTTTCTTTGCAGTGCCACACAATGGATGTACTATACTGCTCCTCCTTACAATATAGGTCTTTGAGTCAGCTGACCCACTGAAATCAATGCACTCCTTGTGTAGCTGATATCTTATCTCAACAACTGTTAAACAGAGAGTCATAGTCATTGTAGAAACTGATCTACCCTGTGGCTAACTTAGGCGATGTATACACTTGTACCATTGTCGTTGGAAAACTAACGACTGCACGATGCATGAACGAGTGCTGTACATACTGCACCGTTATGCTCTATGGGGAGGGGAGGGGAAGTCTCCCCTTCACTTCTATTACGATTGTTCATCGTTCATCATCTGCGGATCCGCCAGGATGGTCATTCGATGAAGGACGAGCACTGTACACACGTAAGATTATCATCCGACATCGGCCCTGAGACTAACATGGTACCTAGCCTTACACATTTATATATTTAGACATTAAAGCTGCAATAATATTAAAAGATACTCCATGATTTTTTAAAAAGCAGTAAATCTGACATTCAGCAACATTCTCTGATGGTTCGGAATCTTTGGCCATCTTGATTGGCCAGACCAGAATGTCATAACTCCTTTCCATGTGCATGGGTGTTTATTCATTCCTGACACCTGGTATCCTGAGATTGTACACTGGGCTGCACATGCACAGCTCAGTGTACATTCAATAAAAAATTGCCAACAGGCAGGTACATTTGTTCTACTAGAGAAGAGACATAGTCTGCCCCTTCTGCAAATTAAGTATAGTTACACTTTAACTGGCAGTGGTTTATCCTCTAACAGGGAATGTTGATAAATATCATATTCACTGCTTTATAGAAAGACCCCTTCCAGATCCTTTTCATTGGCTTCAAGGTCAGCTTGCTTTACAAAAGTAAATGCTCAGCTAAAGCCACGTACTGACCCTAGAAGGCAACATGGGAACGTGCAGGCAGAGTAAGATCAGCATCGAGAACAAGAACCAACCAGCAGATTTTTTTTAAGAAATGTTCCAAATGTTCATATTAAAAGTATTTGTATATCTAACAATAGATTTTTCTTATTTGCTCCCTTGCGGTCTGGTAAATATAAAACATGGAAATCATTTTGGTATAGATCATCAATAAGTGCAAAAGTCCCTGTTGATCTTGCAAAAATATCTGTTGACCCTGCTTCAAATATATTGAGCTCACAACGCCCTGCTACCTGATAATGCACTGCCATCAAAAACATTTTGGTGTCTGTAATCCATAACATAACATAAATTGTCCAAAAGAAGAAAAAAATAGACTTTCATTTGGCCCTCCTTCTGAAAATTCTATTTTCTTTGCTGTATCTGACCTCTGTACGTTCTGAATGGACCTGACAAGCATGCAGCACCCAAAAGTCAAATTTCTACTTTTTCTAGATAAAAACCTAAATGTTATCAATACAGCAAGCAGATGGAAAGTCAGCAATGGCAGATTCTGTATTTCTCTTGTGTTTCTTTCAAGGGTTTTACAGTCATAACAAGAAAGAAAGAAGAAAACTCATAAAAATGGCCCACCACTCTTATTCATTTCAATCTGCTTTTATGGGTCCACTTGAGAGCAGCATCATGATTATTTTTGGTCTCTAACTCCTGTTGAAATGAACTTTTAAAGTTAAAAATGGAATCCCTTTTAAAGAAAACATGCCAATTTAGACACACTTTAAATAACAAGTATTGTTAAAATAACAATCT
>NC_092865.1:15849142-15850793 GCF_032062135.1 Pyxicephalus adspersus | reverse complement strand
CATGTTTTAAACAATTGTGAAGCTGTTTGATACAAGATTTTTTGAAGCCCTTTGAGCACCGTACTGGAGAAGTGGATCAATCAGTCTTCTGTGCTCACGTCAGATCTGTTCCCCACTAGGAACCTAGGTTGATACATTTTACATTTGTGCATTTTTTTTATTATAGCGTATTGACTTTGAAATCATTTCAATTATTTGATATGAAATAAAATGACCCAATGACAATGATGAGCAAGGTAAAGAATAGAAATCTCCCCTGAAGGAACACAGGAATAAAAACCTGGCATGAGAATCTAACCTTTCTACACAGAACTATAGAAAATGTTTTAGATTAACATAAACTTTAATATAATAATTATAAAATATACAAACTTGATCCCATAGCATATAAAGAAAGTAGTCAGACACCCTGGAAAACAATAGTGATCATTTATTTTGATCCAGCCAAATACTTAACTTGTCTGCACTATAGCTATACAGAGATTCCCGAATCTGTAATTGGACAGACCAGACCTAATACCTACAATTCCTTCAGGGACCATCTGGATATTATTGTTTTGACAATGAGACTGTTAATAGAACCCCAGTACGCATGTAGCATGTGTTGTCACCTTGTGGTGCTATTTATTTTAAATGGTGTCCCAATATGCTTGCATTGTTGTGTGCTGTAAATCACTTGCATTGCAGTGTATCAGTAACATAGATTAGTTCATTGTTCTGCATTGTGTTAGAAAAAAAAGTGAATGTGAAAGTTAAAGTGCATTGGCAGCATATTTACTTTCCATGGGCTGCCCTAATGCAACAAACAGGACATAATGCACATTCATTGCCCATTATTATTATTATTATTTATATTACGTATTACGCAGCACTGTACATTAAATAGGGTTTGCAAATGACAGACAGATACAGACAGTGACACAGGAGGAGGAGAGGACCCTGCCCAGAAGAGCTTACAATCTAGGAGGTGGGGGAAGCATCACACAATAAAAGGGGGATATGGAGTGGTGGTAAGTGGTGAGGGTTTAAAAGACAAAAGACAAAGCCGAATAGGACGAGGAAGACCATTCCAAAGATTCAGGGCAGCTCTAAAAAAGAAGTAATATGCATTAGCATCCCAAAAACATGCAGTAAGGTTAATTGGCTCCCCCTCAAAATTGACCTTAGACTACATTAATGACATATGACTATGGTAGGGACCTTAGATTGTGAGCTCCTTTGAGGGACAGTTAGTGACACAACTATCGACTTTGTACAGCGCTGCGTAATATGATAGCACTATATAAATACTGTGTAATAATAATAATAATAATTAGTGGAGTAGTGCAACACATAGATCGAAATGGGCCTTTGGTCTTTTCACCAAAAATCTTAGCATGTTTCCACAACGCACAGTAACGTATGTAATATATGAAAAGGTAATGCAGCTGTATTGAAGAGTTTCTAAGTTGTTCCACACTGCAACGCATGGGAATGCATATTAATGCACATGGAACAACATACCACTTTAATCTAAATCCATTAGATTGTAAGCCCCTTTGAGGGACAGACAGTTAGTGACATGACTTTGGACTTTGTACAGCACTACGTAATATGTCAATGCTATATAAATACTGGATAGTAAAGCTACGTACACACTTTCAATTAATAT
>NC_092865.1:15796677-15848392 GCF_032062135.1 Pyxicephalus adspersus | reverse complement strand
CTGTGTAAAATCTGCTAAATTGGGTGATTAAATTTTAGGAAGGCCTCCAGATTCCCCTTTGGACTGTATTTAATATCTGTAAAGCTGCCTCTTTGCTCTGCCAAGGTAAACATCATCGCAAGCAGTTCAAAGGTGAGTAAGCCTAAATGTTTCTCTTAGCCTGAAAGGAATCTGTATTAGGCCTGAACTCAGCATGCGAGGGAGTGCCCTCTCTCCCAGCATGGTGGCCAAGCCTGCATCTGTGTACACAACACTCACTTCTCCCCCACACAAATACTGAAAAAATTCTCATTAAAAATTATTGCTGTGTCAACATGTGAGGCCACCAGAGCCAATCTGGAAAATCCATCCATTTCTCCTCCTTGCCGAGGAGCCGGCCTTAGGGAGAATTGAGTTTAAAAGTGAAGTCATCTGCTGCTATCCTGTCCTGTCACTCATCGTCCAGCCGCTGACCTCTCTCCCTCTGGCCGAGGCATCTTTTTCCATCTGTGTCACAGTGTGCAGGCAGGTCAGAGGCTTCCACAGAAGTGTAAAATGTCTCCATTCTTCCCACGTAGAGGAGACAACAGCATTCTCTGCTGTAATACAGATGCTCTGCTGCTGCTATTACAAAATGATTCCAGTGACACCTTGCTAATGAGCTGTTGCGGGGAAAAAAACGCAACATTTACTGCTCATGAGCGTCTACTGGCAACTATCCAATGTGGGGAAGCAGTAGCAGGCCTGGACCTTTTTTGAAGTCTTGCAAAGTGGTGGGTTTCTTTTTTTTTATATTTTCTTCCCCACATAGACTTGAATTTCAAATTCTTTACTCTGGTTTTGCAAACCAGTAAGCAACTGCAAACGGAGCTCGCGGACCACTAAATGCATAGACTCCGGACCACGCATGCGCAGGGAGCCATGTGTCACTCAAAGTTGAAGAAACTTGTCATGATGCCAGAACTCGTCCACTCTCCCATCGCATCACAAGTCTGATCTCTGAGCCTGCGATGCGTACTGGAGACGCATTCCTAACCCCCCTGGGGGGTGCACAGTCCAGCGCCGCAGCCCACCTGTCAGATGGCCCCAGGGGCCCCTGTTCTAGAGAACCAGAAGGGAAGTGCAAACCGTTCTCCAGAGTGCCTGAAACTGCTTACAAAGGCTTCGTTCAGACCTGCAGTCTAAATCCACATGGTTAGCCAATCCCAGTGGACCCTATCTGCATTCAGGAGCAGATTTTAAAGTCAACTGCATTGTTTGGAAAGCACATTGTCATGTTATAGTTGTGCAGTTTCTTGCACCATAAGCGGTTATGAGCCACCTCTAGTCCTCTAGCAAAAACTCAACTCAACAACACAACTGTGTTCAACCGTTGCAGCTGGAAACATCCCCACTCAAGTCAGTAAAAGCAGCCAGCAGCTACAAACCATTGCAATTTAAAGGCAACCAAATGCATGCACAATATAGTTCATAACCGCTCCCATACAGTTGAATAGGAGCAGTTGGATTTTGGTTGGGTGTGAGGTAAACCACTGTCTGAAATTAGCCTAAAAATGCAAAAGGTGGTTCAATTCAAGTCTATGAAGAGGACTAAAAAAACAATGGGGTTGAAGTAATCCTAAGCATTTATTCACATGGCCAGATATTCAGCCAATGAGAAAAACACTAATAATGGCCAGGCCCTCTCATTATAATGGAAATAAATAGGAGAGGCTTTTTGCTGGCTTTTAGTAGACTTTACAGGTAAATAGTATGTAGCATCTTCTGTGTGCTCATAAAAAAAAACTTAAATAGAGGTTCTCTACAAATATCTGCTAAGCAATTCCTAAGCATTTGGTAACAAAGAAACTACGTGTTTCACTCCCTATATCCATCCATTTCCTATACATGGCAACCCAGTGCCAGACCAAACCTCCAGCCCAGTGTTTCTCTACTAGAATTCCTTCCAGGGGCTGCTAGAGGTTCCTTGAGCATTGAGCAATCAGGTCAGTTCGTGTGACACCAATGACCTTTTTGGGTATCTGTAAGGGTGACATTCTTCCAAATGTGCAGCAATAATAAAAAAAAATTCACCCAATTGACCACCAAGCAAAAGTACCATGAACTGGGCATAATATAAATATTGGCAGGGGTTCCCTAAAACCTGAAAGTTAATTCAAAGTTTCCCCCATGTTAAAAAAGTTGACCTGCTTCTCACTATATCAATTTTTAGGCATTTTAAGTAAATGCTTTGAAAAACCTGTGACCACAAATGGACACTAAGTGGTTTTAATTGGGCACCCAGTAAGCAGTAATTTCACTGGAAATCTATCTTTTGTGAAAGCATATCGAAGCTTTTCACTGACCAAAGTAAATGCTCCCTATGATTAGTTGGTTGAAGCTGTGTTCACGGTAATTATCAATAATTATACATTTTTGCAGACAGCCCCTTGCTTCTTTTGCACAGGTGTAAAGACAAGCAGATTGATTCCTATGAAGATGTTTATTGTTGGTCAAAAAAAAGCAACCCCGAACCCCCTATTGTGCTGATTGGGATGCAAATAATGTTCTATTCACTGTAGAACCTGCAGCAAAAAGTACAGACTGCTTTGTACTACTGTTTGACCCTGTAAATGAAAGTGAAAATGCACAAGAGAAAGACCAGGTCCCCTCCTCCAGTAGTCAGGGCTTTTGTGTGTATCAGAGCCATGTAAATCTCAGAACTGGATGGACAGGAATACAAATCTTTTGGTAGTTAAAACGTCTCCTTTGTATTTAATTTGTGTATTTAGCCGCTTGCCTGATGTTCAGCTAATGTGTTTTCCAGTGGTCCCGAACAATTTCGATTGCACTCCAACACACGTGTTGTGCAGGCTTTGCAGCCTTACAGGTGATTTATGCCATTTTGCCTTCAGTGCTACAACCTAAATCTCTTAATGGTTCTTTTTGAGCAAAAAGACACTTTATTACCCAAAAAAATAACATTTGCTAAAAAGTGCCAACATTTCCCCAATGAGCGTGTATGTGTGTGTATGTTTGTCTTTATCAGATGGTCAGAGGTTCAGAGTAAATCACCATGAGACAGTCTCAAGCCTCAACCTCCATGGCTCATGAACAAACTCTTCCTTTTCCTTCACTTCATCTTGTTTTCTTGCCCCAGGCAAAAGACAGCACAGAACTGTTGTTTTATTCTACCGTCGTCACCGGGAAGAAAGACATTTTTCTGTCCCGAAGAACCAATATTTGAACAGCCCATTGGGTGCATGCAAATGAAAACAGAAAGAAAAGAACACATTAACTGGCAGATCTACGCACCGGCCGGGGCCACTGGGGAAATTTTGTTTAGGAACAGCGGGCGTTTGTCCTGTTGTCCTCCATTGTTCAGCAACGGAAGGAGAGCAGGGCCAGAACGGAAAACATTAAAAAGGAGACAAATGTCTTCCTACTGAGGCCATTTTGGAACGGTTAAGGTTTTGGGTTTGATTACTTTTTTTGATATTAGGATTTGCAGAAATGACATTGTTATTTTTTAGATGTTTTTGTTGGTTTTTTTTTTGTTGTGGTTAGAAGGAAATTTTTGATAAATTCCTGACACAATGGAGTTAATTTACTAATACGGGCTGTTCACATAGCAAAGTGAATTATTTCTTTGTAAGGGATATTTCAATTGTTGTCAAAATGTAAAAATTAGCTTTGCAAAGAACACCCAAATCTAAAAAAAACATGACTGTGGCACGGCAGAGAAACCGCATTCAGTATTCCACCCAACTCAACTGTTTACCGTTTCAATTAGCACATGACACCAACAGTGGTTAATGGCCCATAACCCTTTTTATTACACATTTAAATAACTTCTTTTAAATAACAATAACAAATAACAACTAGAAGATAAATTAAAATGATACAATAACATAACACTATCATAACATTTTCTAACCATACCCTGAACCTCTTACTTCTTTGGTTGCCAGTCCTCAAGACCCTCCCCCCACTACCACACAGAAATTTGCGCCACCATGATGTTTATGCTCCCAGCCGCAACTATACTCCAACTCAGGAACAATATCACAATAAATTGCAGTCCCCATCCCACCACATTCAGGAGAGTCCACACCAACGATGGATATCCCACTCACCAAATACCAACTTCCCTTCGAGGACCTCACCATTCCAAACCAGCGTAGCCAAACCAAGGGCAGATGGGGAAAAAAGATGTACCACGCCCTATCGATCCCCACACTTTTATAACTTTAACACCTCCTATTCTTTTCGTCACCCCCACCCTCCACTATTACCCTTTTACTGTCTGCTCCCTGCCCCCTCCTTTCTCTCTGCGTTACAGGCCTGACTGTATTTTTACTATGTATTGAATGGTGGAGGTCAGCAGAGCTATATCTTGGTGTTATAGCACGAGAGTCCCAAGTTTGACTTTTGCTCAAGATGATACTATCTACATGGAGATTGTGTGTTTTCCTTTATGGGTTACCTCTAGGCATTATTTTTCTCCCTCTCCCCAAAACACTTACTAGGTTCATTGGTTGTACCCCAAAAATTGTCTCTAGACTGTGTTATTGACATATGACTAAAGCTGGCGGCATGATGGCTTACAGATTAGCACTCTGGCCTTTGCAGAAGTCACAGGTTCGAATCTCCGCCAGGACATGAAGCTTGCATGTTCTCCTAGTGTGGGTTTCCTCACGGTACTCCAGTTTCCTCGCACATTCCAAAAACATGCAGTTAGGTTAACTGGCTTTCCCCCAAAAAATTGACATTAGACTGTATAATGACATATGACTATGGTAGGGACATTAGATTGTGAGACCATTTGAGGAATAGTTAGTGACATAACTTTTGGCTTTGTAAAAGCGCTGCATAAATTGTTGGTGATATAAATACAATATAATAATAAATTCAAAGTGCAGATATTTATAACAACCAATCAGAGTATTTATTTTGTTGATTTAAATCTAACTCTTCTCTAGGCTGCTGCATTTTTCACATGACCGGTGCTCTTTGCATTGCTTTTTTTTTAATTACTAAGGCACTCAATCTGCTTTTTCCCAACCCCAGCAATACTAGGGCCGATTAGACCATGTTATTACTTCCATCTGCTCGAGCCACTTTATGTACTGTATGTGTGGGAGATAATTTCTGAGCAAGTTTGTCTTGAGAAGGAAAACTATTGTGCATTTTAAATAACACAAGGGTTTTCCAGAATGCCTTTTGGGCTCAGTAGAACGATTAAGCTTTTTTTATGTTATTCTTTTAATTGTATGTGTGGGGTAATATTCACATTGTTTATTGTTTCACTTAATTTGGCTTAAAAAAATATGTTTCGTTCTGTCTTTTCAAGGAGCTCCCCCATGCAGATAAGACGCCAACAGAATCCTGAATAGGAGAACATTTTTGGCAGAGAGCTGTTTCCAGACAATTAGTTTCAGCGTCTGACTCGGCAGTCCTTTCCGACAAGAAAGTTCCAATCACCCCCTGCTGTTGAAAAACCATATTCCTTGAAAAATGAGGGGCGGGGGGACTACGATGCATGGAGAAGCCAATGTTATGGCTGCACAAAGCACAGTGTCCCCAGCCAAGCTGAGTAGTAATGTAAAGAAAAAAAAAAAAAAGTTCTCCTGGGAAACATAAAAACAACACAATTTAGTCCAGATTTGGGTACATTCAAAATAATTTATTGCATTTTGAAAACTGTTGAAATAAAAAAATTAAAATGCATTTAAAGTCAAAACATAGAGACATGGAAGAACAATGTTCTTTAAGTTTAAGTTTTATTTCATGTACTGTTGTCTGACTCACTACCAATGACGGAAGTCTGTTCCAAGCATCATCTTTCAGGTAAATAATACATTTAGGGTTAGTTCTAGATTTTCCTTCTGTTAGTTTGAGGTCATGTCTCATTGATCTTGATCTTACCTTCAGGTTACAAATAATTATTTCCTGAATCTTGTTCACATAATATATTTAGGGTTTTACTTAAAGGGTACCTAAAATCAGAATGTTTACTTCACATAAAAGTGTAGACAACCCTTTGTGGGTTTGTGTTTTTAAAGTGCAGCACCTCTCTCCGCCTAGGCAATCAAGAATGAATGGGAGCACAGAGCCTCCCGGGATACCTACGTCACACATCCCTGGAGGCTCTTGGCAGCTCAGACATGCGCAGAAGCACCCCTTTCATCAATAGGGGAAAAAATTGCCGACCCCATGTATGCACAGTGAGATCACCAAGTTTTTTCCCCAATCTACGTGACCCGAGCTCGCGCCTGCGCAGTGCACGATTGGGTGACATAGGAATAAGAACACAGGAAAAGAGAGGGGAAGATGGCGGCGCCTGACGCTCCCTCTGCTCCAGGCCAAAGACAGATACCGGAAGGATGCAGGACCCGATGGAAAAAACCTCCCAATGGATAGACTGATCTGCGGGATTGAAGGTTAGTGTGTTTTTTTTGTTTCGAGTTAGTTTTGGGTTTACTTCCACTTTAAGTTGCCCCTTCCCTAGTTCTTCTCAAGACTGCAGTCTCTCGATTTGTTTTATACTTTAGAACTTTCATCATTTTTGTTGCCTGTCTCTGAAGTTGAAGAGAGGTCTCCATAACAGAACACAGCATTCTAAATGAGGTCTAACCAAGAAGCTCTATAGGGTAATCAGGTCTTCCTTCCTCCTGCTGGTGATTACTCGGGTGATGCACCCACAATTCTCTATATATATAGAATCTGGAAAAAACATATGGACACTCATCCACCTGCAAGTGATATGTTCCATGTGATACATACAATACGTCAATTTATATAAAGAATCAGATCCTCGTCCCTCTTGCAGATTATCCTTCTAGTGATGCGCCCCACAAGTCTGTTTATAGAGGGAATTTTAGGATATTCTTCCTTCGGCTGTGGATCCCTCCAGTAATGTACCCTAGAACTTTATTTGAATAGAGGAATCAGGGCCTCCGTCTTCCTGCAGCTCAACTGATACACCCCAAATCTCTATTTGTTTAGGGAATCAGGTCCTTGATTTTCCTGCAGAAGAAGTGATACATCCTACAAATCTTTTTATACAGGGCAATTAGGTCCTTCTTCCTTCTGCTGGGGATCTGACTTTTAAAATAGCCCTCAACTGTATTCACTTTCCACACTGCTTGGCCACCTTGTTTCTCATTTTGCAAACATTTTAAATGGGTACCCCCAAATTTTTTACCTCTGGAGCTCTGGCCAATAATCTACACCCAATATTGTACTCAACCAGAAAATTCTTTTACCTAAAAAAACATTATTTTGCATAAAGAAATGTTGAACAGAAGTTTCCACTGCTTTGACCAGTCTTTCGGCAATGCCAAATCATTTGCCATGTTCAAAATACCTCTAGTAATAGCAACCCTGTTGCACATCTTTGTATCATCATAATAAAAGACCAATCTTGGCCACCAAACACTTTTTTCTGCCTTCTTCTTTTATTTTTCCAGCTCTTCTATAGTAAGGAGGAGGGTGAGTTGACCATTGTTGTATGTTTGACCAAGAGTAAGGACCCTTTAGGAATATATTTTTCACTGTGTCCATTGGGAAGACTTCCCTTCGCTTTGCCAGAAACACAAGGTAAGTAAGGAGGTAAGAGAAGATATCAAGGCAAAAATTAAGAAAAATTACCCTTTTAGACAGGAAAGAGTTCCCCTCACTTAAATGTGGAGTTTTATCATAACTTTTCATACTAGAGTACATGGACAAATAGCTAATGTCCCAGACAGCAATTAAAACTTGAAAGAGGTTCTAACTTTTCTGCATTCATACATAAATGTTGGCTTTACATACACTTTTAAAAACTCATATAATTTACTTTAAAAAATATCCAAAGCCAAATATTACTTTGCAAAATTGGCAGTAATATCACCATTATGCTGCCTGTGCACAAAGCAAATCTATGGGATCCTATGAGGCCACCGATGCGGACCCAAAGACAAGTCACCATGTAAAATGAAAGAGAGCAGTAGTGACTGCTCCCTATTACAGAAAGCTCCTGCCCAAAGGCAATGTTTCATGCTGAACAACTGCACATATCTGGAGGAAATACACAAAGTACACCATGATCCATGTTACAGTGCACATGCCATACAAACTGTATTTGCATAACAGAAAAAAAAAATGGAACGTTTTAGAATAACATTACACTTATAACCTATGTTCTAATTTTTGTATATATCTTGTACTTCCTCATGGCCAGTCTAAACATAGCCTTACAGTTGTCCATGGAATAATATATGAAGGTAAATATTCCAAAAAGGGCACTTGTTCTATTAACAACTATTCAAAAGGGCAAAAAACCCTTTTGCCTTCTTGAACATTTGCACAGATTTCCTCTCCCTTCCAGTTACATCTCTGGTACAGGAAAAGATGGCATATCTCCCCAAGTATACACTGGTAGCAAAATAAATAAATTAAAAAACTTAAAGGTTTCATCTCTTCCATAATCTATCCAAAAATTAATGTAGCTATGCAACGGCTTTAAACTAAATGCTAGAGTTCACTTTTAATAATTTTAAAAGAACTTAGTCAATGATAGAAGAACAAGATTATTGCTTTATTAAATGGAGCTTCATATTGTGGAAAAAAAAGAAAGGTTTTAGAAAAAGTTTCAAGAATAGGAGTAAGGGGTCACATATTCTGAAGATTTATAAGATCCCCTCTGTCGGTTCTGTTGATACAGATGTCTTTGCAGTCAAAATATAGTACAAAAATGACTTAGCAGCATATCTTAACAGACCGCACATATAAAGATAGACTCTATAAATTAGGCAGATTTATTGGCGTGCTGCATCGGCTGACCACAGAGCTGTCCAGGATTCTTGTACATTTTGGGTCTGTGGTGACCACGTAGCATCCTCTAACGCACTGCCAAGGTAAACGAGATGGAAATTAGACATTGCATGCCCTATTAGCAGCCACTGATCTCCGCAAGAATTTAGCATCACATTTCTTAAGGGCTAATCATTTCACATAAAAGAGGATTGCCTTTATACTGCCATTTTGTGCCGCAGATGTGTGTTACATGAAATGATAAACGATACACCGGAGAAATAAAATAAACAGCATTCAAAGTATTTGCAGACATACGGGTTCATTAACGCTGGACTAATACAATTATTTATTATGAAACCGGATGGCTTTAAAAACTCGCTTTGCTCTGCGGCGCATTGGGAAAATGTTTTAAGGAATCACAAAGGAAAGGCGTTTGGTTAAAAGTCATCCATGAATCCTATTAGGCTTAATATATTGGATTTAGTTCATTTATTGGAACTTGGGAAAGCTTTAAAAGCAGCAATAGATGTTTCCTCTAATTCTGGCTAAAGTTCTAAGGCATTGATTGAGGGTTTGGAATGAGGGCTTTTTTATGGGGAGAGGGTCTTGGCCTCAAGTCCAACTCCCAACTTGGATTACCAGAATATCTTTTCTTTTATTACATTTTAGCCCTGTTCCTCCTAGCAAAGTTTCAAAGCTCCAAAGTTCCAAAGGGAAGTTTGGCTGAGCCACCACATCAAGGTGGTGAGAATGCCAATGGCTGATGTGCCATTAAGGAAAGAACCAACAAATTTTTGTGTTTCTCTACTATGGTGTCTCTTTGACAAGAGGATGGCTGTTTCAACTTTTCTGCAAATAATCATTTAAAATCCTTTATATTTCTTTGCTTTTACCTGTAATTCAATATGTTTGTGACCTGGTCTCTTTAAGTACTAAAGGGGGTTAAAGGTTCCCTTTCGAGGTTAGGTTAAATGTTACAGTTAGGGAAATTAAAAGCTAAGGCATAGATTAGGTATAAACTAATAATGACAGTGAGGAGCTCATTTTAAAATGATGAACTAAATGTCCAGAGAGGAGAGAATTGTCAGTGGGTGCTTTAACGTATGGCATACTTACATATTTTTCTGAATTTTCTAATTTATTCTGGGTAAAAAATGACCTGGCACTGGGAACAGATGTATCATATCAAAACAACTTTGTGTAGTTTTTTTTTTTCTTTTTGTTCTAGTTTTATGTCTCTGCATTGTAATTCTAATGATTGATTTAGCTCTGGCATCTTTATAAACTATCTATATTATTTATAAATAGCTTCTTAGAGGGTCCCCTTGGGTAAGACTGCCATATGATTTACTATTAGTTGGCAAATGTTTTCAGTCCTAGACCAGATCCATTCCAGGTTTGCTAGATCACCCTGGTTCTTCTATGATAGTTTTTCTTCTTCAGTCTTGGAGAGCTTTAAAAATCAGACACAAGACAGCATGCGAGGAACAATGGTACAGTCTCCTAGTTCTGCCCATGAGGAAAGACAGAGACATGGCATGGAAGAACAGCAGATAACATGGTAGTAGATTTATTAGCATGATTGACTTTTGTGTGTCAAATTCATCTTTACCACTTGAAATCTGAGAAACTGGGATCCTGATGTTTTGCACTTCTACAATACATTACTTTTTTAAACTCGTATTTAAAACTCTGACATGCAAAGTAAATATAATTAGATGTTGTTTGAGATTACGTATAAGAAAAGAGTATATTCCCGAGGACAGTGCTTGAATATCTACTGTGGTAGTTGCCAAGCCAATTAAGTAGATTAAATGGAGAGGAAAGAAAGTGGCTTTTTGTAGCAAACCGGTTTTGTTAAAAAATATATAAAATCCTTAAAATAATACAAAAATACTATATAAAACATGTATTATATGCACAATAGTTATTATTTACAGGGGACAGTCAACTTTGTACACAAAGTATATGAATTGGGTTTCTTTCATAGTTTTTGAAGCCCAATATAGACAGACCATACACTCCTGGTAAATTAATCAATGCAAAGATATAGTCTCATCCCCAACGCGTTTCTCGCAAAGGGGCTTCCTCATGGGATTAGGAAACCTTAAAAATATAATGATACATCAATTAAATAGACTGTCCAATATTAACATGCAAAAATTCCATATATTCATGATATACATTTTATAATACTGATTTATTTAGTATATTCTATAGGTTTTAGCCATAGGAAGAGGCAAAGTATTTCCTGTTAGTCCAGGATAAGTGTGTTAGTCAGGATGGTAGCAGAAAAGTTTGGACGCTCTAACAAAGGAGAAAAATATTCATAAAGGGAATGCACAAGAATAGTTGCTCATAAAGATTAATTTACCATATAATAATAATTTTAATTGATATGAAAAAGAGATTCTTACTTGAATACCGGTCGTTGTGTAAATAAGTTTGCTAATGTGACTTTACACAGTGCTTGGTATGAAGACTCTTTATTCCCAGAATGGTTTTAATATACATATATATCGAAGATTTTAAGATTGATTAAGTGGAATGATATACTCACTATGTTTTGATTGTGGTGCTTAAGTATATTTCACTAGAAATTTGTTGTTTGAGATTACACGTTACTTTTTTGGCCTGGCTTGAGGTCTTCCATTAAAAAATGGTGAAAACAAGTTTTGCTGGTCTTCCTTGACAGCTTAACCGTTGTCATTCTATAGAAACATAGCAATGTGGTTAGGTCTGTAGACAGCAACCTAAATATTACTATTGGAATATAGCTCAGATTGTTCTGCACCTTCTTCCAGTGACAAGGAATGAATACTACAGATGCCTGAACTGCTGTGTCTGCAATAAACTGATTACAGGAACATCTTTCTAACACCCACAGACTGGAAAGTGAAGACACCACTTCAGGGCAGGAACCATGTGCGTTCTAGTCTGAAGATCCACAATTTGGGATGTCTGTGTGGTCTGACATATGTCAGAAAACCCTGCATGATTAAAAAGCTGAAGATTCACCTAACCCAAAAAATGTATGAAACCGGCTGAGCCATGTGCGGTTCTGATGAGTCATGGCTGGTGTCAAGATCAAACAATGGACCAGACTCATGAGACGCCCCCAAAAAGCTATTTATACCACTTAGATCTGTCTGGAAGCTTGTGTACATAGCCAGGCAAGGCTTTAACTGCACCATATTGAAGCAAACCTGTACTAAAAGCAGTTCAGCAGAAAAAGTTGGGGTGCTGTTAAAAGTCAATTGAATTTCAAATTTGGTTTTTTAGCGAGTTTTTTTCCCATTGTAGGTAATTAAATGAGTATTCTATGCAAAACACATTGTTTTCATATAAATATACTGCATGAAATGTTTTAAAACATATATTTTGCCAAAACTTGTTTTCGTAGCTTTAGATGGAGTGGTGAAGGTACAAAACCCAAGTTCTGTTTTCCATAGGTTTTGCAGTCTGACTGATGGAGATAAGGCACAAAAAGAAATCTTCACAAAATGATGGAAATCCCCTCTTCAATAATTGTCATCGTTGGAAGATTTATCCTTGTCTCTTGCTCTCCTGACAGCTCTAATATTGTTACTTTACAATCACTCTTTGTAATTGTCATGATAAGCATTGTTACAGAAAGAAAATTCTCCAGCAAGGACATGGACAGCAATAAAATAGAAACTTGAGCTCTAATGGTTTTTTACATTATGCAAAACCTTTAAAAAAATCACTCCTTGGTTATTCACATTCTTTAACTGCTGCTAAGCAGACCTTAAGGTGACCTTTCTATTGTCTCTTATTATACTATGTGAACTACCAGAAGTTACATGGTCATTCACTGCATATGATCCAGAGTAACCCATCATCAGACAACAGGGATGCTCATACTGGAGCTTTTCCTCCCAGATTCCCCCCAGAATCCCTCATTGCTATCTATTCTGTCTGGTTAGTAATCTTTATTTTCTTGCTCAGGAAAGCAGCTGTAACCCACAGTGGCCAAACTACAGGAAAGCCTTTCACCCCTACCCCTATAGAACAGTCTTTTTCAACCCTAGAAGACTCCTTTAAATCATTTTCAAAACAACTAAAAATACCATTGGTTTCATGCAGGTGGCTCTGCCAAGTGCCCTTAGACCCAGAAATAGGCAGGCATCAGATGGGAGGTCAATCAGCCACATCTTAAGGAAGCCCCAGCAAGCTCTAGATTAACCAGGGTTCCTCCAGAGATTGCTAGAGGCTTGTTGAGTAATAAGCAATGTGAGTTTCAGGTCAGTTTTAATGACACCAATGTTCATTTTTGCTATCTGTAAGGGTGACATACTTTCCAATGACCATCAATGTAAGAGGCATTCTTCTCACTGACCACCGCGCTAGAGTATTGTAGGCTGTGGATATAGTAAGTATAGCTGTGGTTTCCCAAGACCAGAAAGGCTGCTCTAGAGTAACCCTTAGGTTCCTTGGAACCCTGGCTGAAAATGGCTGATTTAGAGTAAGGTAGGTTTTGTTTGATTTTGCATGATACTTAGGCAGCGTGCATACGTGCAATTTTATTCAGTGGATAGTACCCAGGGACAAACGAGTGACAGATGAACAAACGAGCTCTGTATACACAGCACTGTTCTGTTTTATGGGGAGAGGAGGGGGAGAATGAAGAAGCAGCACCCCATTGTGCTTTTCTCCATTGACTTGTACAGCGCTCGTTCTCTGTCAGTTCTTCTTGGATCCATCAGGATGACATTGGGTGACCACTGTCCACATGTCAGTTTCTAACCTGAGATGAGCCCAACTGTTTGTATCGGGTGAGAATGACCTCTCACGTGTGCATAGCCTTACTTTGATCCTGTCAGGAAAAAAATCTTCTCAAGATCCTCAACTTCCTAAGTCATCCTACACGTAGATGTGCCCTACAAAACTACTGGAGGTGATAAGCAAAACGGTCAACCCAGCCAAAAAAGCTGCCACAAGAACAGTTAAGAAGCCACATTTAATGATTGAGAAACAAAACCTACAGCAAATTTAGACCTTTTTCAGAAATAATCGATCTGACAACAGCTTTGTGTACAGGAAAATTCCTAATATAGCCTCATCCTAACGGTGTCCAACCCCGGGATGCGTCATTGGGACGCATCCCGCATTAAGAAAATAATATTCTTTAATGTTTTAGATCTGTAGCACCCTGACTGTAATAACTCTTAAATTCTACATGTTACCAGTAGTCAAGATGGGTTTATTGCAAAAGTTTACACTGTACCCAATTTTTCAAAAATGAGTCACTCAAAGTTCCAGCTTCGAGCTATCCAGGGCTGTCAAGAAAAATCATTACAGTTTTGTCCCAGGTCCTGTGGCTTTTTCTATGGGGTATATTTAGGTATAATGAGATGTCACCTCTGGGATAGTTTTCATGTCCTACATTTTCTCATGACATATATTCTGCATTGTATCTATGTATAGAAATGCTTACCCTATGTTGTCAGGTATCAGGTTTTACTAGTGATATACTCTAGTTTCCTGTTTAGCCTCTCCCACACTCTTTACCTCTGTCCACTGTTGATCTAATACAGCCTTTCTGTACATTCCTTCTGTTCTATGTGTGAGGCTGCCAAGAATTCCCAGCATTCCCAGCCTGTCCTTGCTGTTCCTGACTCCAGAAAAGCAGACGTTGAACTGTCATCCTGTCCGCTCAGCAGATTTGTCAATTAGTATAGGATATTTTGATTCTTACAGAGAATTAATTATTATTATTGTTTTCATTATTATTACCTTGATCCCTAGACGTTTGAGCTGTAAATGAGCTGTAGCCAAGGTTTTATCTATACACTTATGAGAAGGAGCTGCAGACAAGGATTTATGTATGGACTTCTGAACTATAAATGAGATATAGCCATGGTTTACCTAAAGACTTCCAAGCTGTGAATGAGCTGTAGCCAAGCTTTTATCTGTAGACTTCAGGGCTTTAAATATGTTGTTGCCAAGGTGTTATCTATAGACCTCTGACCTGGTAAAAAAAAGTACACCCCCCAGCCGCTCTCTCCGCTCCTCCGATGACCTACTAATGACTTCCTCACTCATAACCTCATCACACGCATGGATACAAGACTTCACTAGAGCTGCTCCAACTCTCTGGAATGGTCTTCCTCGTCCTATTCGGCTTGCTCCTACTTTCTGCTCATTTAAAAGACCACTCAAAACCCATTTTTTCAAACTTGCCTACCCATCTTCTTCTGTCTCTTGAAACCATCACTACTTCCCACCACTACATATCTCCCACCCTATTGTGTGTAAATTCCCCCACCTACTAGATTGTAAGCTCTTGGTGGCAGGGTCCTCTCCTCCTGATTCACTGTCTGTATTAAGGTGCGTACACACTTCCAATTTTTATCGTTCCAATCGAACGACGAACGATCGATTGGGCAAAAAATCGTTCGTAAAAAAGTAACCAACGACGCCGACGAAAGAGGAAAGTCGCTGGAAACGAACGACCGGACCGGCGGATCGGATTGGATGACGATCGTTGAACATCGTTCGTGTGTACGGTCGTTCGTTGATCGTCCATGGTCTGAGCATGCGTAATGAACGAATGTTCGTTCACTTTCCTGTCGTGCACATAGTTCCTCTATCGCTCAAACGATCGTATCTATTGTGTGTACAATATCTACGAACGATCGTGTCGTTATCTCTATGTGCAGGATCGGTGCTATACGATCGTTCGTATATATCGTGCAGGATCGTTCGTCGTTCGTTTTCCAACGATAATAATTGGAAGTGTGTACGTAGCTTTAGTCTGTCATTTGCAACCCCTATTTAATGTACAGCGCTACGTAATATGTTGGGGTTATAAAAAACCTGTTTAATAATAATAACAATAACCTCTGAGCTGTATATGTATGGTAGCCAATGTGTTATCTAAATCTGTGAATGAGCTGTATCCAAAGTTTTATTTAAAGTCCTCCAAGCTGTAGAGGAGTTATACTGAAGATATTATCTATAGACTTCAGAGCTGTAAATACGTTGTGGCCAAGGTTTTATCTATTGACATCCAAGCTGTGCATGATCTATATCCAAGGTTTTATCTATAGACTCCTGAGCTGTGAATGAGTTGTAACAAAGGTTTTATCACTAACTTTTTGAGCTGTGGATGAGCTGCAGCTGCTTGTTGGCCTACAGCCTCTGTTAATTGATAGCCATGTGATACAAATTACTTTGTCTTAGAGAAATACCCTGAAATACAATTACATTGACTTTAAAATCTATTATATTGTGTTGTCAGATAAAACAAATTGGATTGGTAATTTTTGCCCTATTTGAAGGCTATCATTCCAACCCTGACTTTGGGGTAATATTGATAGGACCTGCTGAATTAATCTGGAGTCATCATGATATGAGAATGTGATAGTTCTAAAATGTAATGTTTAAGTAGACCTCTGTTTCTTACAGCACAAACCTCCTACACCATTGGAGTGTTTATGGTTAATATTAACAGGGCTAAACATTCATAAATTGAGGCAGTATGCTTAAGAAAAATGAATCCCAGAAACATCTCAGTCTGGAATGTAAGATTTAGTTTTTACATTTCCTAATTGAATTATTAAAGCAAAGACCCACAAGCTGCACGAGCTCCAGAGTCACATTCATGTACTTAGTATATGGCCAGGGAACTAGCAACCTAAAAAATGCAGCAATGGTATCCCTCATATATTTAGCATCAAAGATTTACTTAAAACCTTTTTATTATTGCCATGGTGCATGTTGTATGGCCATGGTGTTTTTCTGGATCCAAGTCGCGTGTGACTATTACCCATATGTGAAATCACAAATCATAACTTCAGCTGTGGCCATAGATCTTCACACCGTCTAAATCTACCCATTAGGTAATGTAACACTTTTGTTTTCGCTGTATCTTGCTAGTAATCATCACTCAACAAAACCCCATATTTATCAGAGGTATACCAACCACTTTGTTGAAGCAAACTGTTTTCTCTGCTATGTACAAGTAGGAGAAATCTGTTCCCTCCATATGTTATTGTTTTATATTAGTCTTGTTGCTCTACACAGTCAGGGAATGTCATGACTCTTTAATGGGATGTCATGCTTAAGCACTGCAAAACCCGATACCCCAATAAATTGTTCTGGTGACATTAATGTCGTTCCTTTCCCATCTGCTGTTCTAACAATCATCTTGTTGTTTGACATACGCATGTTTCACTGTTTCCATAAGTAAATAGATCAGAAAATAAGACGGTGTCCGGTAACAGGGCAAGAATAGAAGGCAAATCCACACATGGGATCAGTGAAGTATACCTTGGCCATGATGATGATTTTTATAACAGTCCGGCAATGAGCAGTTTATGGGTTGACTTTGGAATCTGCTATAATCTAACTGTGATACAATAACTGTTGTAAGTTTTAGTATGGATCAAATGCTTCAGTTTGTTGTACCCATGTTGAATTCTTAAGCAGGATTGCATGGTCCATGCCACTTGACATCGAACATGGCTTGTGTTGAAGAATTCTATTCTCCAGAACCTGAAGCAAGCTTTTCGTAGGTTTTATACCCACCTATGAAAGGTCCAGGATGATTTGAGATCACTGCTGATATTACATCATCTATACCTTAATACAGCAGGTAAAGAACTGGCCAATTTAATTGCTGGCAGTCTTGCCCCATTTCAGAGTTACCTTGCCAATAGATCCCAACTGTCCCTCGTTTGGAGGGATTGTCTCTCTTTACAAAGTACTCTCTATTCTACCACTGGTTCCACCTCAGTTGTCTCTCTTTTTTGGTATCTTATGCAGACCTATAGAAATGTTATTTTTTAACTATAAAAGGTGTTTCTTGCCCAACACCTATTCAATCTTTTAAATATTTTATCTGTTAGTTTGAGATAACAAGTTGGGTTGCAACAGAGGCATGTCCTTTGCCTGCTTTCTGCTTTAATGCAGTGTTTTTCGACCAGGGTTCCTGAAGAGGCTGCTAGGGGTTCCTTGAGCAAGGAGCAATTTGGACCTCTTGGGTCAGTTTAAGTGACACCAATGATCTCTTTTGGCTCTCTGTAAGGGTGGCATTCTTCCCAATGGCCAGCTGTGAATATAGTAATTAAAGTAGGGGTTCTCTGAAGACTTGAAAATCGGTAGATACTTTACTGTCCCTCTTTCCAAAAAAAGTTGGGAGGTACGTCATTCCTTGTCCTGCACTCTCTGTCTCTGTGTGAGGACACAGAGACCACCACCAGACCACCAGGCACCATCACACGTACACCTTTTAGAACGTCCAAACATGCACAAGACTTTTGTGGGCTCTAAAATTGCAGATGGACCAGTAAAATTGTGTACACATAATGGCCCTAATTTAATAAAGCTCTCCAAGTCTGGAGAAGATGCACTTCCCACAGTGAAGCTAGGTAATCCAGTAAACCTGGAATGGATTTCCTAAAAGTCATTTGCTATTTGTTAGCATTAATCATAAGCTTTATTCAGAAGGAGGAGCAAGAAATGAAACACCTCAGTTCTCTCTTCAAAATATTTTGTACATCCTGGATCATGGATGCTCCCCATAAAAAATGTTTATCGCTGACCCCTTGGATTGGAATCATTAGAAAATGTATGTGTCAACTTTTACTCATAAGTCATATATTTTTCTAATTGAATCCCATGCAAAAAAAGCTGTGAATTATGGGTAAACATTTTTGGGTAGACCCAAATGATTGTTATCTAAGGCGTCTATTTGTAAGTGATTTCACCCAGGATACACCCAATTTTACCCAAATTTTACATATAGATTACATTATATTCAAGTAGATAAATGTATGAACCATAAGTAAATGTTGAATTATGCTGTATGTGAAATTGTATACATTTTGAGTAAAATCACATAAATAGATGTCCAAGGGGTTTATTTATAAAGCAGAGAATCTGACATTCACTGAAATTTTACCGAATCTTCCAGACCCATGTATTGCAATGGCAGTAATTGATTTTACACCAGAGAATTTTCAGTGAATATCACATCCCTAAGTATTATCTTTATATTATTAGCCTCTCAACTAGTTCTTTGCCAGAACACTTCTCCTTGCCAGTCCGCACCTGCACAAACAAACCACATTATTCTCATTAAAATGTTTTTTTTATTTTCTTGCCCATTGTGATGCCATAGAAGACAGTGCCATCAAAAAGTCAACATGGACTGTACCTACCATGCATTTCAAAATGCTGTCAACTCCATGTATTTTCAGCATGATGTTCACTTAACTCGACATTTTTTCCAGCTGACTTAACTATCTCACGGTGCTACATATATACCATACACTATATAAAGCATTTCATCTTGTTAAAGTAAATGAAGCCTATAATCCTAACCCTAACATTTCTGTATGTTTCAATGCTCAAAAGTACTTAATATTGCTTTCTAGGCAACCCTTCCAGGTGTGTATACAAATCTGTAACATTGCTTACTCTAGAATCTAGACTTCAGAATATCTATCTCAACAGGTAAAAATAATTTGGAAACAGACTTCCTGCATGTATCCGCTTGTATATATTGCCCTATTGGCTTGCAGATGATGGACTTTCACCATCCTAAGAGCCCCAGAGTGTAAAACCAAAAATGTTTAAATTTTTTTTTTTTTTGTATCACACATGCTAAAAAATTGGAATTACTCTCCATTCAAATATGTAAAGCAAACCATTTCTTTATAACCCAGTGAACAATTATTGTGTATCTAGGCCTTCTGGTTTGCAGCACAAATGCAATCTAAGATTACAGAGCCATTGATTCCAGATTGAATTCAACTCCATCAGTGCCATGTCTGAAAACCATTTCTTCTATATAGTTCAGCTTGCCGAAAGAATGGTAAAGCATAGCCTGTCAGATTATGGTGATGCAGGCCAGTAGAAGCCAAAAAAAGGCCACTAGTAAAATGGAAACCCAGAAGACATCTGGGAGGTTTTAGTCAACCAATATCTCTAACCCAATATTGCAGTCAACCAAATATCTCAAACATCTCCAGAACCAGAAGTATCAAGGAAGCAGTTAGCTAGTCTGACCAAGGGGAACACCATTTTTGGTGGCATGTATTTATTTGGTCGAATAAGCATTAGAAGATAGTAGACAATATTGCATAGACACTTGACCAAATTTTGAGCAAGGTTCCTTTTTAATAACTTTAACAAGCTAACTATACTTTCTCCCCACGCTGAAGATTGAAGACAATTTTGTCAAGAATAACTACATTTCATTCTAAGTTTTCAGCACATACTCTGTCTTATTCAGATCTTGTCAAGGATGAAGAATTACGTTCCTCCCTGACATACCAGAGGTGTGATGACATTTAGCTTTTCAGGGCAAGTGTTAAACAGACAGGTAATAAAATACTGATTGATCGATCCAGATGTGTGGCATAAAGAAGCATGATTCCATCTGGTACGCATCAAAGGAAATCTTCCTGGAAGTCTTAGAATTCTTAGGTTAGAGGTTATCATGTTGGATTGGTGGACTATAATATCTTTATCTTTTAAGGGAGCTTATAAGGACACAAAAATGGGAGCTGTAACTACTAATTTACCATGTAGGATCTGAAATATTGCTTGGTAAGTCATGGAACCAACAGGTATGTGCTACAGAAGAAGCTACCCGCCACCTGCATACAGCGATTCATCCAAAATGGTTATCACAGAAGATAAATGTTTACAAACTCCTTCAATAGAAGATGATTGAAGATCATTTCTGGTCAGCTAATAAAAAAATGTGTTTTTGTAGCCCAACATGTTTATAATAAGGATCTAATGAATGTTCATTCCCTGCTCAGGGGTCAACCGTCACTCCACTCTCATTTCAGCTTTGGAATGTGGACAGACTCTCAACATCCTCACGTATAATGCAGAACCGCTTGTCCTGTATTGTCTGTGATGACAAGGAGGCAGTCATATGACCTTCATAGGTTCCTTTTAAAAGTGCAGCCAGCAGCTAGTAGAAGTTTAATGTTTTATTTTTTTTTTAAGTTTTATTATTGTGGTAGAATTGTGCTCTGGGGAAAAACTGTGTCACTAATCATAGTTCAGTTTTTCTTCAATTGTCCTATTCCATTGTAGCTTTAATTTTGATTATTGGCTTTTAAGCAACAGAAAACAGTCTATGAAAAAGGAGGACAATCTGGTAAATCTAGTAGGCACTGCAATTGTCAATGTCATCAACAGGACAAGGGCTCCTCTTCAACATCTGCTCTTGGGGTAAGCCAGTGACTGATCATCGTTGCTCTTTCTCCTTGTGCATAGTGAGTGGTCTTATATCAATTGCCTCCTCTGGTTTTCTGTAAGGAACCTGTAATGTGGAGACATGCTGGGCTTGATCCACAGCCCTGCTACGTACTTCTACAAAGTTTTACCTGGGTTTGCAAAGATATGTGTTGCACCCAAAGTGGACTTATATCCTTTTGTGAGACCCAAAGCATACCAAGTGACCAGATCTGTGCAGTAATCCATCATAAAACTTTACCTCTGTGCTGGATTTTCATATAATAAAGATAAGTGATTGCTGGGTTCTCTCCTTGTGCATAGTACCTGGTCTTGTATTTTGCCCTTTCTCCAGTTTTCTGCACACGGCCCATAGTGTGAGAACCTGGCAGACTCCATGCACAGCTCTGCTCTCTGCAAAGTGTAAGTACAAAAAAGTGATGGTTTTGACGCTTCTCCTACAGGGTAATAACTGGGTTTACTATAACAATTGGAGCACACACACTGGTTTTATATTATTTGTGGCCACAAAAGAAAAATATATAAGAAAGTGTGGTCTGATTTATTAATGTTCTCCAAGACTGGAAAAGATGGACTATCATAGGTGAACTTGGAAGATCCAGCAACCCTGAAATAGATTTTATAAAA
This sequence comes from Pyxicephalus adspersus, assembly GCF_032062135.1. Lineage (NCBI taxonomy): Eukaryota > Metazoa > Chordata > Amphibia > Anura > Pyxicephalidae > Pyxicephalus > Pyxicephalus adspersus. The sequence goes on along the minus strand of NC_092865.1, from coordinate 15,826,765 downwards.
TATTTCCTATTTATTTGCAAATGTTTTTATTTCTTGACCAAATCCAATCCGGGTTGTTGGACCACCCAGGTTCACCCACGATTGTCTATCTTCTCCAGTCTTGAAGACCTTTATTAAATCAGGCCCATAGTCTTTGCAGAGAGCGGAGTTAGATGAAGGACACAGTAGATGCTCCCACTACAGGCCACCTGCTGAAAACTACAGATTAGGTGGACACAAGGCCAGTCATCCAGCACAAAGGGTCTGATTTATTAAAGCTCTCGAAGGCTGGAGAGAATACACTTTCATCAGTGAAGCTGGGTGATCCAGCAAACCTGGAATGAATCTGGTCCCGGTTTGAAAACATTTGCTAACAAATAGCAAATGACTTTTATGAAAACCATTCCAGGTTTGCTGGATCACCAAGATTAACTGATTAAGGTGCATCCTCTTCAGCCTTGGAGAGCTTTAATAAATCAGCCCCTTTGTGCTGGATGACTTGCCTTGTGTCCACCTAATCTGTAGAGAAAGTCGCAGCAACCAGTCTGTATTATAGGAAACACGTGCACAAAGAGTACAATAGTTGTTACATGGTTACCTATATACATAAAAAATTAAAGCACAAATGACAACAATAAATAAACATGAAATTTCTTATGGATTTAAAAAATATTTGGTTAGCCAAAATTTTAGATTTAGGATCAATGAACTTTCACAAAAAGAAAAATCTTTATGTAACACAGCAAAGCAGGAAGACGCTATATGCAATACAATAATATTACAGTGTATTTATATAGCACCATCATATTATGCAGCGCTGTACATAGTCATGTCACTAGCTGTCCCTCAAAGGGGCTCACAATCTAATGTCCCTGCCATAGTCATATGTCATTTATACAGTCTAAGGACAAATTTGGGGGAAGCCAATTAACTTAAATCCATGTTTTTTGGAATGTGGGGGGAAACCAGAGTAGCTGGATGAAACCCACGGAAACAGGGGGAGAACCTGCAAACTCCATGCAGATAGTGTACTGGCCGAGATTTAAACCTGGGACCTAGAGCTGAAAATGCCACCGTGCTGCCCACATGACAATATGACAACTATGATTGTCTCCATGTGCACAAATAATTACAATCTATAAACAGGAACAATAAACAATTAAACGATCTTGATAAGGTTGTTCACAATAATCATTTTGCTTACATTGTAATCCAAAAACATTGCAAAGACCAAATATTGCCTTTTAGCAAAGCTGATTACAGAACAAAATTAAATACAGCAACATGTTATTTCCACCAGGAGAGGCTGTGAGGACTGTGTAGGGTTAAGCACTCCAGCTAAGCCTGCTTTTCCTTTCCAAATATGCAAAACCTGATAATTACTGTACGCCAGCTGTGGAGCACCACATTATAATAATTGTGATTTTCGATTGATTTTGGAGTATTTTTGTTTCACTAACCCCCTTAGCCCAGCATTAATCCCTGTAATTTTACACATTCTGTCCGCTCTTCAGAGAAGTGCATGCCATGCATTTAGTGTCTCTTAAATGCTGAATTGTGGATGGACAATTTCAGCCAGTGATACCAGTTCTGAAGAGCAGTGAGTCGGAGTGGCAGTGAACAGTGCAGCCATTAGATCAAAAACAGAATGCTTGGCACAAGTGCATCTTAGGTTTGAGGATGGTCAATCAGCTGAACATCTGCCTGAAATACAGACACAAGAGAGGAGACTTCTGGGATTCCACACTTATTAGAAAGCAGCTTTTACTGCAAACCAAAACTAGAGGTTGTTTTAGATCTAAACCCAGGCTGACTGATATTTAGTTTGCTAAAGCATCATACATGAACATCGCATTTTTTCCAAACAATACTTTCTATTATTCTAAAATTATTTTTTATAATAATTTTGCATTTCAGTGCTGCTGATCTCTTTAATCCTTTTATAGCTAGTTCCTGTTTACATGCATTATTATTATTATTATTATTATTATTTATTCCAGTACTGTTGCTTATTGTTGGTCTGGACCAGCCTCCTGATAATGGATCCAACCTGCAAATGTGCACTTGTAGTGTCCCATAGGGAAGCATATGACAAGGTGGCAATGCAGGAGCACAATAGGTAAACAGTTGTCACCCCATATTACAGAGTTTCTAAGAATTGCCTTGCAGAACAGGATCACCAAATATAAGCTGTATATTTTAAAGTATTTGCTGCTTCATTCGTGTGTTTCTTTTTTTTTTTTATTGAAAACCTCCAGGAATCACTTTTGTCGACACTTTCAATAATACAACTAAACCTTAATGAAGAGAGATTTGCTTTCGGGAAAAAAAAAATGTAGTTTTGTGCTGTCCTCTACAATCTCCTTTATGATTTTTCCCATGGACCTCTACATTGGGTAACTGTGCATGCAAGTTGCCTTACCTGAGTCATTGCACTTTGAGGATACTATACACTTCTTTTTGAAATTTCGGCTTCTCTGGAATTTTGTGTTATTCTGGCTTATAAATAATAAAACAGCTTCTGAAATTAAATTTACATGGTATTGTTTATGGCTGGTTCCACAAGAGAAATAACAATGGCGCTAGGTGGTTCTACTACTGATTGGAATGGTGCTCATCGTTACCTTGGAAAGCTTTGCCCTAAAGACTAACAACAAATAGGACTATCTCCATAAAATCTCCTTAACCTCCCGACCGTTAAGCCCGACCTTCGTACGGGCTAAAAAAAGTTGCTGTTTTGGTTAACCCCGAGATTTTCCGTAAATTAAAATCCCCACTTACCTGGCCCCGCTGTGCTCATCCAGCGTCGTGTTCGTGTTCCAGCGTCGTCCTCCGTCGATCGTCGTTCGTCGATCTCCCATCTCCAGCGTCGGGTGCCTTCTCCTATACCAGCGGGACCGGTAAGAAGCCGGCTGGCATCTTGTGTTCCGCCGGTCGGCACCTTGTGTTCCACTGGCCGACCGGCGGACCACAAGATGCCGGCCGGCTTCTTACCTGGTCCCGCTGATCGTCCCGCGTCGTTCTCCTTCCAGTGCCGGGTGCTCTCTGAAACAAGAAGCCGGCCAGCGGAGGAAAAAAAAAAGCCGGCCGGCTTCTTGTGCGTGCGCTATGACGTCGGCGCATGTGCGGGAAATTCAAATTGAAACTCATTCATTCATTTTGTATTGGATTGGATACAGGAGTTTGTATTCAATCCAATACAAAATGGATGAATGAGTTTCAATTAAAAATAAATACAAAATAATAGAAAATATATTTATGTGGTTTTGTCTATAGGTATGTGACGTTGGACACTAGGGAGGTGTTTTAGAAAAATATATTACTATACAGTATACCGAATTATCGCATTTTCAGTATTTTTCATTTATTTATGTATTCTTGTTTAAGCTGAATTTTGTGTTTTTCCTTTAATTTTATTTAAAGTAATTTTTTTTTTTTTACATGATTGTGTGTTTCATTCATTATATTCATTATATCTACTAGACCCCTATTCGGACATATTTCTGTAAGTTACAGGTCTACAATTTAAAAAAAAAAATTTCATGAAAACCTGTAACGCTTTTGGTACAGAAATCTAGACATCAGTGTAACGCCCAGGTGGTTAAATATGTTAAAAATTCAACTTGAAATCTGCAAATAAATTAAGTAGAAAGACAAAAAGAAACATTTTGAAAGTTCCATGACTTTCATCTGTTGATTAACTAGAAGATAACAATATGTAGAAATGGGGAGGTCATACCACAGCTACTTACTTTTTAATAAAAAGTTTTTTGTTCCTTGAACATCAACGTAGATGACAATACCGTCCCACTAATGGCAAAATGTGTGAGGAGTTATTGAAATATAAGTAGCAGTGGTACAGCTTGTCCTTCCTTTATATCATGTGCTACAAGAGAAAGAGATCCCAGATGGACCTGCTACAGCTGGTTTGGCCACAAATGAAGCCAGAGAACAGTCCTATGGACTCCTTTATTATTTATTTTATTTTTAATTTTTAAACAGTTTATTTTTAAACAGTATTTATACAGCATCAACATATTATGCAGCACAGTACATTAAATTGGAGTAGCAAATGTCAGACAGATACAGAACGAAACACAGGAGGAGGAGAGGATCCTGCCCAGAGGAGCTTACAATCTAAGAAGAGGGGGAAAGCGCACACAATAAGAATAATATTGTTTAAACATATTTACTGTATACAGTACTATTTTTTTACATTGCTTCATATAATATTTCGTCATAATATCTGCAACCTGAAAGCTCTAAAAGTGGAGCAATGTAGCTGTTGCTCTATAAATTTCTGCTCAAAGGGCAGACAATCCACATTTGTATCCAAAGCTGCTTGCTGGTTGTGCTCGTTGTGTGACTTCACACCTTTGGGCCAATATCTATCTGCCTGGCAATACTCAGTCAATCAGTAGTAACTGATGGGGGCACTCCCAGGTTACCATTGAGTACATACGGTATATGGCAGGACCTGGGTATGTTCTGCAGGACCTGGGTTGAGAAACCATGCTTGACTTTATAGCACCACTGTTGGTTCAGTGTCTTTGCAGTGCTAGGTCCCAGGTTCCAATCTCAGCCTGGGTGCTGTCTGCCAGGAGTTTACATGTACTCAACTTGTTGTGTGGATTTTCTTTGGGCACTTTTGTTTCCTCCACACCCCAAAAACATGTATTTAGGTTAATTGGCCTCCCCTCAGAAAATGTGGTAATGACATATGACTTTGGTAGGGAAATTAGATTGTAAGCCCTTTTGAAAGACAGCCATGACTAAAGACTTTGTAAAGTGCTGCGTAAGATTGCAGCCCCATATAAATACAAGTTAATAATAATACTGTATCTATGGAAGAGTAGCGTTGTCACTCTTGACTTTTCTCCATACATGAGATACTTACTCTTTCCCTGTCCTTATCTCCAAAGAAAGTTATTTGTGGTTCACAGAACATGGAAAAGCCAATAACAATAGTGGAAGGCTAATAACATTTTTGAACATATATTGGCACAGGAAGTGACAAGGACAAATATATTTTTGTAAATGCCAAAAAAAAGATAAGGAATGCAGCCACCACATCTAAGAATGACAGAATGTAATATTTTACATTTTTGTGTTTGAGTTCAGATATGCTTTAGGAATAAACAGCTATACTCTATGGCTACAGAGGATCAGAGGCAAAAAACAAAAAAACCATTAGGCAGGTAGGTCACGGTCATGAGAGCTGGTTACAATATAGACTTCTTTTTATCCTGCAGCTCTGATTATTGTTAAGGAAAAGTACAGAGCTGGGAAAAGTACAGAGCCATGTAATTCTATTTTACAAAATCAGGCTACAGAGAGTGACCCGCATTGCCATTGCACACGCACTCCTGCCGCACACCCAAATATTTATCTTTTGTAAGTGATATAAACAATACAGAATGTCAAGACCGGCCCTCTGGGGACATTACACTTGGGAGACTGGGCCATTTTCTACATCGAGTTTATCTGTTTTGCAGCAGATTTGTTTACTTATGTCAAGGAGCAAGCGATTGAAATATACAACAATAAATGGAATGACTGGTGGCAAGATCACTCAGTAACATTGCTAATGTGTTTGATTTCAGGATAATTGTTATGCCACACAGAGATCTTAGATGTGATACATGTCTTTCAGTGAAATTGTACGCCGCGTTCCATGTTTACATAAAAAAGCTATTGGTATTGCTTGTATCTCCCTTAAGGAATCCAACAGACTAAAGAATTTTAAAACGCAAGTTGCTTGGGCATGTTATATATGAGGTGTCAAGGGGAAAAAAAGAACTGCTTTTGCGTCCTTGAGAATAAAGCATTATCATTTACAGCCATTCCATAATTACTGGTAGCTGAATTTCATGCGATTCGTGAGCAAGAATGACCCCCTTCAAAAATGAATGTTGCAGTAAAAATTGTTTTTGCCTATAATGCTATTTTATTTTAATTGCACTTTGCTTTGTGGCCTCATATAGTAATTAGTACATGTCAGATATGATATCAATACAGGAAAAACCTTTTTGTAAAATCAAATATTACGCATAACTTACTTTAAAGGATGAGACAATTACAGATGGAACATAAAACGTTCAGAAATGCTTTTAGTTGTAAATTCTTTTTACAACATCAACATTTTTTTTCTTTATAAAATACTAAAACTGGATAAATGTATTTCTTTTTATAGTAATAATATGCACTCCTTCCTTAAATATCATGTGTCCTTTCCTGTTAACAAATTTGTGTACTAATAGGATTCCTTCAAGCGGAACTAAACTCAAAAATTAAAAAATGGCAACCAGGCAAGTCCTTTATTGCAAAAAGGATAGGTGATGTCCCTTCTGCAATTAAATAACCTTGCCTGCCGGCACTTACCTGTCCTCTCTACGGTATAGGCGCTGACATCTTCACCCTTTTTCTTCCTGGTACCCAGCCACAGGGATGCGCCGGGATGTGATGGGTAACCTGGCATCCTACACTGAGCTTCGCATTTGCCCCTGGGTCTTTGTGGGGGAGATGTTAAATTGTCTCCTGTTCTATAAACAGAATAGAAAGATACAGATATTAATGGAATAAGCGTCCCATTGGATAGTCCCTCCCTGCCCCACAGACACTTCATTTTGTTCCATCATCAACTGTACAGATTATAAGTTACCCATCATTTTCAGTGGCAGGATAGGTCTCAAGTCAGACAGGGTGATTCCCCCCCTTATCATGGTCACTAAGAAAGGATGTAAGAGGGACATTTTCCCACTGCGGACATGGACTGCAACAAAAACCTAAAGAAGCATCTGGAACAGTAATGGTTTGTGAAATAATACTGACCCTATCGGGCTGATTTATCAGGCACAGTAGCCTTGGTGAGGTACACTTGAGAGGGATGGAATGTCTAGAGTAGACATTAAAGTATGCAAAAGTAAAGAGTTCCAAACCAACAGAGTCAGCAAGAGTCCAAGAGAACTCTAACTTTTTTTTCTTTTTAGGAGTTTGCTGCTGATTTATTGTTTTTAAAGTTATTGTCTAAAGCATTCTTAGATATTCAGGTACTTGGTGTTGGTCTTCTTGATGGTATTTGGTAGTTGGTATTCTTGCTTTAATACTTCCTTCTTAAAGAAGAACCTCTGTACCACTATCAGGTCTGTTGCAGATCACGCCACGTTTTATGCTAGAGCTGTCTAATTCCAGTCTTCTAGAACTAAAAAATCTGGTTAAGATTTTGTGTAAACAGAATACTAACTCTTTGTAAGCAACACTTACTAAATTCACTGCTAGCTGTTAGAGAAATTCTTCAAATGTGTGCTGATCTTGGTCCTCGAAAACTGGAGATAGACAGACTTGTGCTAGGACATCCCTGTATTTCATCCAATGCAACTTGCCCTCAGTCCTGACCAGTGTTAGATATCACACAACATATGATGACCTTTATGTCAAACAAACTATTTGCTGTGGTGTTAAAATGTTCAATTTTGGACTCATCAAGCTAGTAAATCAGTCCAGAAAATATTTTCCTTATGTTTGCTGTCTACCATCTGCCATTTGGTGGACTCTTCTATGAAGCCTTGCTTTGTGGAGATCCAAGATATAGCTGTCATACGGTCACTCGTCAGAGTTACTGCTCTCTTAGCTGCTTATTTGACTATTATCCCTACTACTTAATAAATTAGTTTAGGCCAATGGTTTCTCCAGGCACAGTTGTGCTTATCGTGTATTTTTTTAAATTATGGTTTCAAGGTGCTTTTGAGAATGTTCAAGATTGGAATATTTTTAAACCTCAAATGTGAATCATTCTCCTCCAGAATTTATTCCAGGTTTGTTTTGATAGTTTATAATGCTTTGGGATTGGATTTGCTTTCTAACAAACTTTCCAAAAACAGGTGTATTTATTTTGAAATCAGGCATTCCTTTAATTGCATGCAGGTGGACATCATTCAGCTAATCATGTTGTTTCCGAAGGCAATTGGTGGCAACCACGCTATTTAGGGATTTACAACCAGAAGAGTGAATACTCTTACATTCAAGACTTTTCATTTTTTATTAATACAGAAAAAAGTTTAGATATGTATTCATATTTCATTGAGCTTAAATAGAAAATCCAAGAATGTGTTTAATGTGTTAAATTCTTTAAAAAAAGTATTTCCTATGCAGTGACCTTCTGATTTCTTCTGAAAAATGTCAATATCCCCTCCTTTCCTCAACCACATGTGTTCATTACATCAACTATGTTCTTGTCCTGATAGGAACTGAGGGACAGCAGGCCCAGCCATATACTCAAGTTTTAATTGGCTCTCCTAGGCTAGCTTGAACATAATGAATCTGATTTATTAAAATTTATTAAAATTTTTAAAGACTGGAGAAGATCTAGATCTAGAAAAATTGGAATGAATTTCTCAAAAATCACTTGCCATTAGTTGGCAAATGTTTTGAATCCTGGATCTGACCTTTTCCAAGTTAGCTAGATCACCCAGGTTCACCAACAATAGTCTTTCTTCTCCAGTCTTTGAGAGTTTTAATAACTCTGAAATGTTTTGGATATGTCCAAAGACTCCTAACATTTCAGTGTCTTGAGTATTTACAGTGGTAAACTCAATCCAATTTCTTATTCTCCATTCCAACATTGTCCATTGATGCTTGTAACTTCAACTTTGCTTCTATCCACACATTATGTCCAAATATAAGCATAAAACATTACAGTAAACCACAAACTCTATCTAAAAATGTAATTTCTCCAAATGGTTACAATGACTATGGACAGTCAAACTAGTCTTGCATGGGGTTTTTGGGGCTTTCCAGTTGCCTCTCACAAACATGCTGGTAGGTTATCCCGCTTCCCCCCTAACTGGCCTTAGACTATGCTAGGAACATAGGACCAAAGCTGGTATGTGCATGAAACAGGTGATTGTGAGCTCCGCTACGAGACAATTAGTACACTATAAAGTGCTCTGTAATTTGTTAGCAGTACATAAAAACGTAAAAATAATGGAAATCTTAAAAGAATGGAATATATTCATATGAAAAAAACAAGAAAACAGGAAGTTGGGAGCTCAGTGGACTTCTAGTAGGTGGGGGTGCTCAATGTTAATGTATTGGAGATGATCTGAACTGAACACAATGGGCCTGGTTTAATAAAGCTCTCCAAGACTGGAGAAGATGGACTATCATGGGAGAACCTGACTGATCCAGCAGATATGAAATGGAATTAAATATTTGCCAAAAGATAGCAATTTATTTTTCAAGAAACCAGGTTTGCTGGATCACCCAGGTTCTTCCATGATAGTCCAATTTCTCTGGAGAGCTTCAATAACTGAGGCTCTGTGTTTTCATTTCATGTCATCTCCAATATATTAACATTGACCCCCCTAACAAAAAAAGGGGGATCCTATTAGAAGTCCACTGAGCTCTTTTGGGATAATGTCAATGTTTCTTCAATGAGCTTACTGGATTTGTTTTCTTTTGTCATCCACATATATTCAATATAGAAAATTGTATCCAACATTATATAAGATATATTACCAGGTAAATTATTTGTACACTTAAAATTTGAACCCTTATAAGAAAACAAGACAATAAATGGGCAATACATGTTATTGTATTGGAGATTAACTGAACTGTATATGTTCTACATACACATTTCTACATCCTTGTCCAGTGCTTTTCAGACAATGTTCTGTTGAGTTCCTCCAGAGGTTGCTAAGGTGTCTAGTTTGTGCCTCTCAGGTCAGTTTTAACTAACAATGGTCTTTTTGTTTTTTCTGTAAGGTTGATATTCTTTCCACTGACGACCATGCTAATATGCCAATATATAAAGGATATAGTAAATAAATCAGGGGTTCCCCAAAGACATACAAGTTATTACAAGGGTTCCCCCGTGTTAAAAAGCTTGAGAAAATCTGGTAAATCTATTTATCAAAATTATACTATTTGCTTAGTGTAGCACATAAATATATTCATTTCAGTTAAGTAAAATATAATCCTAAGAACTGGAAATAAAATCTATTTTTTTATACCTTTGCTTTGTTTCTTAACCCGCAAAATGTTATAAAAGAATTATTTCAAGTTCTTGCTACCTTCAAACAAGATCACATGTGGGTAAATTAAACAAAAAAAAATGCTGTGAAATTGGATAAAGATTTATTTTCCAGAACTAATAAAACCTTTATTAGCTACAATAAAACTTCTGTGCATGTAATCAAAAGTATATATTGCTTTGAAATGTATCTAAAATAACTTTTTTTTACGTGATTGGATAGGTTAGATATATTAATATTTGTATATTTTAATATTATTAACACATCATTTTGGCCAGGGTAAAGTTTAGCCTGGAAACTGGAAAAACAAACTGTAAGTTATATATATTTTTTCTTGGAAATTTGAAAGCAGCAAAAGAAAATGTGTGGCTTGTAACGAGCCAGAGAGAATGATAATAAATGAATCGCCTCTGTAAATCTGAAATTCATTCACATCTTTTTCTGTTCAATAACTCAACAGAAAGTGTGAGGGGTCTTATACAAGCCTGCTATTTGCAATTGATTTTCCATGTGGATCTTTTGTTGGAAACAACTGAAGCTTCTTGAATTTTCTGATGAGGTTGCCAGTTAAGCAAACACATTAATTCCACCTTTTACACCCCATTTCATCAGACAAAAAGGGCAATCAATTATCTCCTAAGCATACCTTTAAATATTTACTTTTCTCTGCCAGAAAAAGTATCGCCAGATTTTATTTTATTAGAAGGACATTAGCATTTTTGTAAAATACAAAAGTATTCTGTCCCTGAAACCCTTTTAAAGAGGTTAATGTTTTGCAAAACATTTTTTAAGTTACAGTTGTTGCCTCAGTTTTTAATGGTTTATATTTAAAGTGAACTCTGACAAAGAATTTATCTTATTTGGTTCATTTTGGTCTGTTAAATATAAATATAAATTTGATATTTCTGTTCAATGAAAAAAATGAGTTGTTGAAAGAAGCTAAATCTACATATGTCCTGTGCCTGTGTAACATCATTTACATTGTTCCCAGCTCTAAAAGCTACAGAATGCCATCCCCATGTTATGGAATAAAAGAGAGAGTGAGTACCTTGTATTTAAAAAGTGTATTGGTTGAAGCACCAAGTGCAAATTAAGGGAAAAAAACTATAAAAAAATAAATTAATGTTGTTCTAAAGCTGGATGAGTAACAAAATTACATTTACATTTTACATTACAGTTACATTTTGGATATTGGGTTTAAATATGAAGACAAATTATTAAAGATAAACTAAAAACTACATCTAATAAAACTAGTACAAAGATTGTACAATATTTTATTTGGTTTGTAGAGTATGTGTAGCATTTGCTATGGTTTACAAGTTAAACACAAGACAAAATTGTTATGTAATCTCTGATATAAAAAAGTAAAGATAGTCATATGATATGTTCTTAAAAAAATCATCAATGTACCTTACATGTGACGGCATTCACAACCTATAGCTTCCAAAATAAGCCAATAATAAGAGGTTTATTAATCATGTTAGGAAAGATGGAGGAGCCATACAAATAATTTCCTAATCTAGTTTTGGATAGGATAGGGAGGAATGAAAAAGTCACTATCTACAGCGCTGCGTAATATGTTGGCGCTACATAAATCATGTTTAATAATAATAATAATAATAATAATAATCTGTGTCCCTATTAGGAACAAACTATATACTGTCTTGAAATGGGACATGGGATAATCCAAATTTGTGAATATTCACCTAAAAAGGAATAAAAAGGGGGAATCCTAGGACAAGATGGGGTTTTCTTTTTTACATCCTCTTACTTCCAGGTGTGTGGGACAAGAAGTAGGCGGAGATCCCCCAATACATCACAGATAACAAATACATTGACTGGGGTTTAAACTTGTGCCCTATCCAAAAATAGTGTCGAAAATAAAAAGAAAGTTTAAATTTTTCATACACTTCAAAGCCCAACTCCAGTTATGGTCACAGGAAGCATTATTGTGAATAGCAGGGTACCTAGCTCTGATCTCCCCCCAGAACACCCCAGATTTATATCTGTACCATCAAGTAGAACAAAGCACCAACTATTAGAAGGAAGCCAGCATATACATTACTACAAAAAAGTTGGGCTTTTAGATGCACGCCCATTCTTTTCACACCAATACTAATTCATACAATAATTCCTAAATACATAATTTTGTATAATATGTCTCAAATAATTCACAGATTTTATTACTTTTATTTGCATTAATTTCCCTTTTTATTTGTCTTGACGTATATTAAGCAATATGCTCTTCTGTTCCTCTATAGGGTCAATTGATATTTATAGCCTGCATATATATGAAGCTGTTATTGATTTTCTGCAATGTAAGATATTGTTTGTCAACGTTAAGCATTCCAATTTTCTCTGGTGGTCCCCCGACTTTTTTTTCTGTACTGCTTTTGCTTAGTCTGGTAAAGTCATTAGGATTTTGGCAGAGGGACACAAGAAAAGCAACAGACATCACTCACCTTTCTAAATAAACATTAGTCTTAAAAAGTTTGCACTGTTGACCCTCTCCAGATCTGATTACTTGTAATTCTTTCAGCCATATTTTAAAACCTGCAAACTGTTTGTGTGTCTTGGAAATATACAGGGGAAAAGGTGGTAACTGGCTTTGTGTCTACGCTAATTATTTTGTGACATTATTTGATGTGATTTGTACACATAAAAAGCCCTGGTGCTGACAGAGTGAAACATATCACTGAGCATTCCTAATAATGTTCCAGCTATGGGATTGTTATAATGTTTACAGGCTAAGGAGGGGGCATGGGCACAAAAAGCCAGCTGCTTAGGGGATACCTAATGGATGCTTAAAATGTATATTTTATTTTTTACAACTCATCCTCAGATTAAAGTGTATCCAAAACTATTTTATTCAAAACTTTTTTAGATTGTACGAAAAGGCGGTTAGTAAATAGTATATTGGCTAAGGAATTAATTTTTTTAATAACAGGGTAAGTAAAGTAAATTTTCACTTTTTTAAGAAGATTTCTTATCTTGGTTGTCTCCAAAACTGTAAAACAAAAACCAAAAATAAATGACAATGGGACAGAAGGTGATATCTTACAATAGGGAGTCCTGAACCAATGACAGCTGTTTAATATTGCCCCTGATTTGAAGATATATATCCACATTGGAGATTTTCATTTTTCTTGTTTCTAGGACAAAAAGCAAAGAATCAAAGAAGAAAAGGGATTATATCCTTGGAGGTGGTTGGAACAATGATGAAGATATTGCATTATAATTTTTAAAAATCTGTCAATGGGTTTTTAATGGTTTTATAATATTATGAATATTGGTTTTATATTCTATGGCACATTATTCGCCTAAATAAAATCCCATCTTTTTCTTTATTGATTGTTTGATGTAAATAAGGATGTGGTTAAGCTAGAAACGATTAATATGTTACAGAAATCAAAAGGGAAATCTAACCAATAGGGCACAAGCACACAAAAAAATTGCCAGTGGTTTGGTCAATGTAAAAAATCCATTCATATGGTTTAAGTGAGCTTTGATCTTTATAAATGCGTGTATTGCTCTCTAGCTGGTAATATGTTTTTGACATATGATCAGTGGTCCCTTGGCATGTCCATGCCCATGAGCAGCCAGAGCCAGGCAAACAATACTAGAGGAGCGTAAGCAATAGTGAAACATTCAGGTGTCACCGTACCAGATGCGTTAAGGCACCAATTAAAATTCCTCAAGCAGTTGCAACTGTCTTTTTCTGAAATAATCAGATTTTTAGTATATTAATTTCCTTAGTGGTTGAACTTGATAGATGTGTCTTTTTTCAACTTGACTTACTATGTGACACCTAAAATGCCTTTTATTTCAAGGTTGGGTTAGAATGAGAGTTAGAATCCTTGTCAGATTAGTATTTGGCTAGGTACACACGTGCAAAAATTATCGTTTAAAAACAAACGATCAACAATTATGCACAATTATTTTGAATGATCGTATTGTGGACAATTCTGTAAATGCTGTAATGATACGATCGTTCAAATATAAACCAGCAATAATGTACACACACTAGATACGTTCGTTAGAACGATCGTTCGTAAACGAACGCTCGTACGATGCAGGAAGTGACATGTACGGGAGAAAGTGCATCACAGAACAATCCATGATCACTGAATGGCCTTACACACAATAGATTACGAACGATCGTCGCCCAATCAGATCTGCCAGGACTGTCATTCGTTTGTCCCTGTGCACTTTTTTTGTTAACACTTATCGAACGGTCTGTCGTGGATCATCCATTTCCAACGACAATTATTGCACGTGTGTACACAGCCTTTCTGTCTGAGTCCCACTACCTGAGAAATATTAGCACCTACTGCCATGGTGACCACCTGTCTCCAGGCCTGAAAATTAGCCAAAACAGGAAACAGGGACAGGGACAGCAAATTAAGCTGAAAAGAGGTTCCTATTTTTTGCATGTCTAATATTTCCCTCAGTTCCTGTCCTTGCAGTAGTTTAGTCTAACAGTAAAAAAGTGGATTAATATCTGGTCTCTACTGCTGCTTTTTACATGAGCTTCCTTGTTGGGACATAAATGTGTATTTGTTTGCAGACATTACAAAAGTGTGTGTTAAATCCAGAATCCCCATTGGCCAGTCACCTAGGTGGCAGAAGCTCATGGGTGGGCCTATGTGCTCACAATTTAATAGTTCAAGTGGTAGGAGCATAGAGTGTGTCATAAACCACACCGCAACCAAAAACCTGTACAATAAGAGATAATTCAATTCAGTACAAATTTAGATGAGAGTGGTGAACATCTGAGCTTCTACTGTCAAATAATGCCTATCCAAGCTTAGACTAAGTTTCAATCCTCAAAAGTATAGATGAGACCTGACTGGGGATGTTATGCCTAAAAGGTTTAGAGAGCAACAGTTTGGTGACCAGTTATGTCTTTAGGCTCATTGAAGCTGATATTAATTCAATCCACAGACTGAATAAACCAGAGGAAGGGAGAACAGTGAGCAGCACATTTGTGATATTACTAAATCTCACTCTAAATCCTTTGACACTAAAAGTCTAAGCAGCAGTGCTTAGATGATCTCACAATGAACCTTATTTATTAAAGCTCCCCAAGACTGAGGAAGATAAACTATTATGGATAACCTGAGTGATTAGTGGGCAACTGTTTTCAACCCTAGACCAGATCCATTCCAGGTCTGTTGGATCACCCAGATTCTCCCATAAAAGTCTCTACCAGTCCTAGAGTCTAAAAAAATCAGGCCCACTGATGTTATTCAACTGTGAGGTTTAATGCACAGGTATGCCTAGATATAGGAAATGTGGAAAAGAGGAAATCAGGATACAAAAGGTTCTATTTATAAAACAGGCAATTGGATGTATTACCTCAAACATTGTCTCATGGGAATCTTCCAGACCAGTGGTGCTCAACATTTTTTCATTTTTGGGCCACTGTTGGCATTGAGATAAAACTCGCGGGCCAAAATGCAAACAAATATTAAAGGTGTATGTTTAAAATTAGAATATTTTTAATTTAAAATGACATTAAATTGAAATGTGTCTAGTTACCGGAGCGTACATGCACCAAATAAAAGCAATGCAAATCAAGAATTTCTGCACTCACCATTTGATGCTCATTTTATTAATGAAAGATACAAAACTAAATCTATCTTACAGTGCTGGCCGGTCATATATTGCTCCCCGCTCATCATTCCTGTAGAATCAGAAACTACACCATACAATGTGTCCTGTCTTTTAATAGGGGGCTATCTTTGTACCCCCAAATCTCTGCAATGGATACTTCCAGAGAAATGGAATTCATGTGACAAATAGCCACGGGGTACATGTTCTTAATACTACATCTTCAGTCTCCTACATCTACCTGTTCCATATAAATTGGGGTTCACAGAAGCTAAGTGGCCAACTATGTGTAACAGGCACCCCAGCAGCCGCTCAGTCTGTCTGCAGATATGACTCCAGGCGGCAGTGAGCGGTACTGAGCGTCTCCCCCTAGGCAGGGTTCTTTGGCATGAGGAATCAGTAACGGCACTACAACCTCATCACCAGTCTGAACACAGCCTTAAAGTTTTGTGAGCAACTATATATTTGGGGCACCACAGCACAGAGCGAATTGGCATTACCCTAATGCTCATTGCTATTGAAGTAGCCGCCAGGGGTCCCTAACATGCAATCTCAATTTGGGGACCCTGGTCTTGAAATAGACCCCCTTTAATGTGAGAACATCCCTGATTGTTATTAGGATTTTATGCTTGTGACCTCAAATCTGCCAAATTGTTACACGCCCACTTTCAGGGCGCTCACACTGAGCATGCTCAGGAAGCTCCCTCTCCTGGTAGTATGATTTATTAGAGAAATATAGGAGAGTGCCCCATCCCCCGTAGGACAACTAGCAGAGAAGGAATCAGGAGGGTCCATGTGTTTCAATGGCAGTAATGGATTCCCACAAAGGAAGATTTCAGGTCGGAATCTGCGGTCTGTAATAGCCACTGATCGGGATTAGATTCCTTGTTGAGACCTACATAAATTAACTTTCCCTGGGCTGGCTGAGGATACCGGCATTGCCTATCCAGTCCCAATCTAGGACTTACCATTATGAATATGCGTCAGTGCTTGGACTTTCCATTTTACATATGTGGAATGCTATTTTAAATTTGATAGTGGTATCTTCATTTCTGAAGAAGCAGATCTTGTGAAATGCAGTGAATACTAATTGAGACTGGAACGCATGTTATGTATACAACAGTAAATGTATTCCTCTTTAAATGATTGAATAAATGATGTTTTTATAACTCAACAAAAAAACATTTGAGAGATAAAAATTGTAATGCACAATGTGTTTCGTAATTAACCTTGGCTGTGGCACCATATTTATTATCTATACTTTGTTTATGTAACTAATATACCAAACATTTCTAAAAATCTCTGTATAACCTCTGAGTTCAGATCCATCCACATAGCTGAAAAAAATCATGTATTAGTGTCTATTATACTACTTTCAAAGACTACAATGTGGGCGATACAAAAAAGTGAAAGGTGCTCTTGATGGAGTCAGATAAAAGCACACAGAGCAGGTCTATCCAGGCAGACAATTTTCTGTTGAATATATTCTGTCTCACTATAGCAGGTGCATGAATTAACTTTCTACACAATACAAACTGACATGGTACATCACTTTGAATTTTCTCTTTCTGTACTGCCAGTTTAGATAATATGCTAACATTTATTTAAACATTTATGCCAAAAGAATAATACTTTCCTAGTGGCTGCAAAAAAACTCAAGGTCAATACACAGAATAGTTTCCAAATGTTATTTTACAGAACATTCTCTGTACATTCCATAATGTAAAATATGTTATTTTATACAATATGAGCAGAGTACGTTATTTATATTCCTGGAACTGGTTATAACTGTTGAGAAAGTGATCTATTCACAATGTTGGTATTTTTTTAATTATTATATTTGTGATTTTATTCAGTGCCTTCAATAATGGGAGTTTCAAAGTACTCTTTGCTAGCGGGGGCGAACTGGCATCAGGGCCATAGGTAAGGTCAGCCAATGAAGGCAGACATACAGATCTGAAATAAAAGACTGTAAAGCAGCGCTTTCAGCATTATTAGATATTCATTCAATTATTTAAGTAAAGTTGAACTCAGATATGTAAAAATTTCCTATGTTATTGGAAATATCTTGATGTTTAATTCGGCCTAGGCAGTTATCTGAAAAACGTTCCTTTTGTGTCTGCAATTTCTCCCAAAAAGTAGCAGCGAATGTTCTGGTATGTGAGGTTCTTCTGTGCCTGCAGCCCCATAGCTGTATATCTGCAGTGTAAGAATCCAAAGCTGTGTCTTGGAGGGACCAACAACATCGCAGGTAACAAATTTGCGGAGTGGAGTTGTGAATGCGGTTGTAGCCATGGTGCAGTTCTTCCATAAGCAACTGGAGGTTCAACAGAGACTTGCCATTTATTTAACTGTGCTGCAATCTGCAATAGCCGTGTAAAACTGATTCCCAAACACCACTTTCATTTACTTGAATTGGAGAAGTTGGGACCTCAGTTGAGCCTGCAGCAGAACTCTGAATTGACCTTTTTAACGTCTTCACTACACTCAAAAACATTACAGGCAATTACCATTATTAAAATAGCAAAAAACCCACCAATAAAGGGTAAGTAAATTTAATTTTAAAAAATGATCTGTCAATCCCTCTGGAGATTTCCTGGATTGGGTCACACATTATCTTGGAATCCTCCTTCGTCCCGGCGCAGAGGAAGGGCTCAGCTCCACCAATTTCTTTCCCCTTTCGGTAAGATCGGGTGACATAGTGTGCAGTAGATGAGGAAAAAAAATGCTAATCTCACTGTGCATGCGTTAAATTGGCAAAAAGCTCCTTCTGCACATGCCTTAGAGCAGAGGTCAGCAAACTTTTTTGGCCATTAGGCCTTTTCAGGGGTAGGCAGGAGCACACTAGGCTGGGCTCTCTCTCTCGCGTCCCGCCCTAATGACTCCGGAATCTTCCCTATTTATCTTGGTGGCGGAAGTTTTAACGCCGGCCGCGGTAAATAGAGAAGGGAGCCACCACACGGAGGCTCAAGAGCCGCATGTGGCTCCAGTAGTTTTTTCCGGCTCCGAGGTGGGTTGCGGGCCAGCATTAGGCCAGATCGGCCAGGGGGCGTTAAGCCAAGACAAGTTACCGACTAGGCCATATCTGGCCTAAAGCCCTGGAGTTTGCTGACCCTTGCCTTAGAGCATGACGTATGTATCCTGGGAGGCTCTGTAAGCCCATTCTGTCTTAGCACTGTGGCGACAGAAAAAAAACTCCTAAAAAAGGAAGGTAATTTTTACGGTAAAAATTTTAGCTTCAATCAACTTTAGAGCAACAGGGTCAGTAAGATAACCAGACAACTGACATTTACAGAAGGAGGGTTCAGGCTTCAAAATAGAAGCCTCCAGATTTTTCTTATAAAACTCGTAGGTAACCACAGCCACCAGGTGGGCATTTCAACCAGCATCGTACCCATGGCTGCCCATGAAAAACAAAAAGCCCATTACCAATGGCCCATCAAAGAAACTCACACTTCCCTTCATTTTGAACAAGCATGGGGGTATTGGCAATATGTCAGCCATCCAGGAGTCACCCAGCAACCTGTCCTGTACCATCCATGTGAACTGACCTTAACAAAAAGCAACCAAAAATGACCAATTGGACGAAATCTCACCAAAATCCCCCCCCATATTCATGGTCCAAAAAGAAAAAATTAGACAATCTCTACAAACATGAACAGATGGGGTTATGCCAGTTGTAAAAGAGGCCTTGTTGTAATCTCTATAAAATCATTAAAGGATTCAGTTTCTTCTCTGAAAACAGATGTCTTTCCCCATGCATGAATGTTTATTTTGAAAAAAAATTTCCTTCTAGAAAATGTACTTTCATTTTTAAGACATTTTGGCTGCTGGTCTCTGGCAGAGGAAGTCCGATCCTCCAAATCCTAAAAAAAAATGCCTCTCGTTCAGTCTGCGGGTGCAGCTGTGCTGAGGTATAATTTGCCATAATTGGAAGGGTCATATGTTAAATCTCATCTGTTGTTCAAACTAATATATGAATCTCCAGGTTGAATATTTCTCTTTAACCAACTATTGTTAGAGGCCTCACTGGAGAAGCACTGATCCAATGTGTTTCCACGGTAACTATAAAGACATTAAGAGGGATCCGGCCTAAGGAATAGGCCTCTTACCGACCCAACGTGCTGTGTTTTTCATCAATCGCCCTTCCATTTTCAATTTAATCCCCATAAAGCTCATGTCAGAGAAAATTCATCTCTAACCAGCAAGTTATTTTAATAAATCATTTGCATTTTTTGGGAGCGCTAAGTCTGGTTTTTAAAATAAAGTTTTGCTATTTCAATGTGCCAATTCCACTGACATTGTAAATATGCAAATATTTGTTTTTGAATGTAGGAAAACTGCAAAATATCCAAAAAATTTAATTTTTGCCAAATATGTAGATACTCCTGCTGGAGAATGAACAGAGCCCTGAGAAGTTATGGCTTGCAGTCTAATACTATGTGCATTAGTTGTTACAGGGCAAATTGTGGCTATGCACCCAGAAACAGCAAACTGCACTGCAAGTCAAGTCGTTTGCAGGCATTGCCCTTCACAGAGGTAAAAGCACCCACACGCCCAGAAGAAACATGTTGCTTTCATGAACCGTGCAACAACCATACCACAACTGTGATTCAAATGCAACTGCATGCAAATGTATGCACAAAACCCACTCCCGTTGGATTGAATGGGAGCAGGAGGAAGCACAGATGGGGATGCAGTTTTCTGCAAGTCCTAGAGACCTTACTATTCTACACAATACAGTTTGGTCAACCTGGATCCTGCATTAATCAATCACAGGAATTTGACTGGTTAGTGTAGGATCCAGGTCATGCATGTGCACCAATCAGTAACTTCTATTTGTTAGATCCACAGCATTGAGTGGAACATTGAAGCCTGATTGGTTTACAGAGAGGAAAGTGAAAATATCCAAAGATGCCTGTGTGTTGTGTGTTGAAATGTCCTCTTGTACACTCCATTTTTGAGACAGGGTAACAATAATAAAACACAATTGAGAGAATAGCACAAAGATCTTTACCGAAGGATCATCATGTATTTTTTAATAAAAGCTTCAAATTAAAAAGACTGAAAATGACTTTTAAAGATTCAAATAACATCTTCAATCTTTATTAACATTTTGAAGATTTGATTTTCCTATACTTTAAAGCTAAAATACAGCCTTACCATCAGTCTTGCCAAGTTGTACAGGCTCCTTCCATGAAAAAGCTCAGTGTGCAATAGAAGCTGTAGCAAGTCAGATAGAACCCATCTCATTTCCTAGGTTGAGGACCCCCATGGTCATTTATCCCTTTCTTCCCCACCCTGGCTGTCCATGGCCCACCCCTTTCATCCACCAATTTTCAGGTCTTCGAATGGTGAAGGCTCAACATTGTTCCGGGCAGCGTCCTCCCCTCCTCCTGTGTCATTGTTTGTATCTGTCGGTCATTGTACAGCACTGCATAATATGTTGCTACTTTATAAATATTGTTAAATGAGAATAATTTTATATGGTATTAACAACAGGTTACCATTCTCAAATAGCTCTTTACAGCACCGTGCCAGCTACCACCACCAGCCATGATCTGCTTGCATGCACAGAGAAGCATGACGACATCCCTGGGTCTAAAATAAGGTCAGATTTATATTTTTTTATAGTAAATAGATTTTATATAGTATTTCCAGGAGCATATTGATGGGGAGAGAAGGGAAGGCAACTTTGAGGTTTTTTATATATTTATATACAAATGTTTTTTTTAATAATGTAACTGGTTTAAAAGAAAGACTTTCATATCTGCCCACTCAGATACACATTTGGCATTTGGATCTCAGCAGTATCATTTTGTACATAATAAACCTGTAGAGTTGGGCCATATATAAATATCTGTAATTGTACTGTAAGTTTTGTCTTAGCATCTCAAGTAGCACTTTGTCTAAGTGCTGAGTGTTGCTGTCTGGAGGTCCTGAGTTCAAATCCATTGAGGAACATTATCTACAAGGTCTATATGCTCTTGCTTTTTGCCAAGGCTTACATTTTCTGAATTATTTCCACAATCCATTGTCATGTTTTTATTTTGGTTGGGCATTGGTATCTTGAATTTTGTTCATGGTTTCTCTAATCTTTCAGAGGCTTCTTGTTTGTCATTTACTTATCAGCTCCCCCACCCCTACTTCCACCAATTTATATGAATGGTATTGCTTTGCAACTCCACCCTTTAATAAGATTTTGTGAACTTGACAATAATTCAGGAAAAAACATTGTAAATTTGTCATGTCCATGACTATCATGCAAAATGGGAATTTCAACGGACATAACTTAGCCAAAAATGTATAGATTATACATTAATGGCAAGAGGCAAGGAGCAAGTCCACCACCCACACTACCCAATAGCAATCTATCTTGTAGTGATATGGACACTGATAAAAGTATATCTAAACCCTAACAGTGAATTTAAAGTTTTTCTTTAGTTAATATTAGTAGTTCCTACCCACATCCCCAGTGTTAATACAATGAAAGGAGAAGCAGCAGATTATTCAGATCTTCTCTCTGTTTCTGCTCTATCTCTTCAAAGAGGATCTTCCTTAGTAGCACATGAGCTAATTCGGGACATTTAATTTTTATATGTAGCACCACTTTAGTGCAGTATTGTTCCTTTAAGTGTTTATTGGTTAAACTTAGCAAATACTTCTAGAACTTGGTTCTTTACATGGTTGGTGCAGTAGAGGAACCTGTTCATGTAAACATCACAGGCATTCCTTATGCCTTTTAGATGGGTAGTTGCTAGAAGTTGAATAACTGGAGAACTGAGGTGGGGGCATCCTTCAGCCATAAGATACCCAAAGAGTGACAAAAACTGAGGGCTTCTGGGGCCTGGCTAGGCTGGTGCCAGAGACTTCATCCTAAAGGAGCAGAATTTGGTGCTTAAATTTTTGAGGAACAAGTACACTTGGGTATGGAGAAATAGTGGTTAAGACTGTGCACTGCTTAGAAGTGGACTGTCTTCATAGATTTTCTGCTTCCCTATCTGCTATGTGTGTTGGATTTTCAATAAAACCCATTGAAAAGAAGAATTGCAAACCTCTGTGAGTTTCTAATGTCCTGGTACAAACTTGTTGCCCTTATGGGACTGGGTGCTACAATTAAGTTGAAAATCAGCTTCGAAGTAACCTTGCTATGATAGAAATATGGAGGCTATTTGTATGGAAGCCATTAGTATAGAGATTATTGGTTCTGGAGGCTGCTAGTTGCCTGGCTTTTAAGCTGACCTTCTTTCTTCAGTGTTTTGCGGGTGAGGACTTCTGACCTTTCTCTGGCTTTCTCTGCCGTTTAGAGTCATTGATTCAGTGCCCAGTGCCAAAGTCAGGGGGTCAACAGGACAGCCAGGACATTAGCTTTTCCAGAAGAAAGCCATCAGTGGAAGTCTGTTACAATTTTCTGTGCACAGGTTTTCTCTAAAACATTCTTCTATGCAATATTTCACTTTAATTGAACCCGTTTAGATCAGGTTTCACACTTTACATTAAAGAAACACTGTTTTTCCATGTCCATTGACATGTGATTCTGAGTATCATGGAGAGGTGAGGTCAACTAGCAATATAATCTCAAGCCCACAGTACTGGGTCTCTGGGGACTGACTTATCATGTAGTAAAGGCTTGGGATGTCTGTTAACTTTGTCTTATAAATGAGGCATCATGGCACTAAATAGCATGAAATAAAAATGTTGTAGTCTATTAAACGTTCTGTATAATCCCAAAAGGCCTGTAATTTCCAGGATGAGCAGGGCCAAGGCTCAGATTTCTCAGGGCAAAAGTTCTTTCAGAGAGAAGACCGTCTTAGTTCAGGAGGTAACGTGGAAACTTCTGTCAGGCACAGAGATTTAAAGCACCTACCTTAAATCCTGTCCCTCTGGGAACGCAGACACGCATGTGATAAAGTCGATTTTCAATGCACAACACTGCCAAGAAAGCAACTGTTTTACTTAGAGGAAATTTTTTTGTAAATTATTCCACCGAGGCTTTTGTACTTTACAAAAAAGAAAAAAATTAGATGCAAATAAATCTAATCATTTATAAATTACGTTTGTTTTCCTTTATACTTTGCTTTTTGAGGCGATATGAAACCACAACATAAAATGTTTTACATGACATTGAAGGGAGTTTTTCATTCAATACAAAAAAAAATAAAAAAAAAATTCTAAGTTTGAAGTGGACTCAGAGTTAACATGGGTCAACTCAAGGTCAAAAGCTGTCAGTATTGCTTGCTTGGTTGTAATGGTAACATTCTTTTCTCAAACACTCCACTGGTGGGAATGCAACATTGAATTTTGCAATCTTCCCATCTACCATCCTACTTCAGCCAACGTTGTTTAGTCAACTTCTATGGAACACAGGCTGTCATAGACACACCGCAGTGTGGGCTCACAGTACAATCCTACGGACCTCGTAGTAAAGGCTCCACTTTCTAGATTTGCTTTCTCATCTTTTTTACCCCACAGTAGCCACTGGAAACATTTTAGGACAAGAGGAACCCCTCTTTAAGCCATAGGAGGTCAATAGAAAACATACACCTTACATTGGTGGTTAGTTGAAAGAATGACTGTCGTACTGATAGCTAAAAGTCATACAAATGAGAAGTGACTTTGGTCAAAAAACCACAAGGATGTCATCTCATGGGAGGTCAACTAGACGCAACTATGAAACCACTAGCAACCTTTGGAGGAACCCAAGTATTCCATGGAACCCTAGTCAAGAATGACAGCTCTGGAGTATTGAAGACTACTCATTGTAGTCACAGGGTGAAAAGAATGTAGACTCCAAGATGTCATGTGAATAACAAGAATGTAAATATGGAGGAATTTCAATCTAAAGAGCTTCAGAAGACTGTGCAGAGGGACAGAGAATAGGGGAGGAAGAGGCTCTAAAATTGTTCTGCTTTAATGGTGGCTAAGTTAAAATACTGGAGCGTGATTACTTATTACTTTCTTTTTTTTAATGAAATAGCTCATATATATTGTAACTTCTAATTATTTATCAGCAGATTTATGAAGTTACTGAAAGGCCCACTTTAAGAATCAGTTTCCATCGGCTGTATGGAGATTTCCAATGGAAAACATGAAGGAATGTGCATATATTAGCTGTCTAGCATTTCCAGCTGACCCTAAAATCACTTACGATGTATCAATGACCAGCCTTGGGAGCTGCTATAGGCCAAACACTAGGAATGTATTTGACATTATTCTTGTTGATGTTACTTAACCATTTTCACTTTCTTGTATTTTGGATTTGGTAATTTTATTTTATATACAGTTTAGTAAATGCTCCCTGTGGTGGTCATATGGATACCAAAGAGTTTGAATAGTATCCCTGCTAAAAGCAAAACTCAAGACAACCAGAAAAATATGCGACTGAAATACAGTCACACAAGCTTTCTTACACCAGAAACCTCTGCCTCCAGCAAATGAATAGAGATACCATTACTGCTCACTGCCATCAGCTATTGCATGTGCAATCACTGGTACAACATGTGCCTAAACTCATGCAACACAGCTCATGGTGTATGTGCATTGCAGTTCATTGCCATTCCTGTTGGAAATCTTAGGTTGGGGCAGGTGTAGGGCCACCTGGGCTCTGAGAAAGTAAAATAATAAATTCTGACCATTGAACTTAAGACATCTAGTGTTGAAGAAAAAGTACTACAGAGTAAATGAGTGGATTAATAATATTTATTTTAGCAAATGCTGATTTTGTTATTTTATTTTTTTATAGACTGATTTTCTTTTTTTGGCTAAAGGTATGCTTGAATGCAATTTACGCAAACCTTACAGAGCAAATGGCTAAAAGGATATCACATACCTGTGATTTTTTATTACCAGAATTACTGCAACAGAATGGTAAATTAAGAGTTTACCTTTTAATTCAAGAGACCTTTTTCAGTTTCCTTGGGATCATGACACAGGAAAAATAAACAGTTAACATTTTTTTATTTTTAGAGCTACATTAAGGTAAGAACATGCATGGAATTTTCATCAACCAGGGTTAGAAAAATCATTACATTTTCACTGGTTTGCCATGGTAAAAATTCTGAAGGGCATTGCGTATTGTTACATGAGCATCGCAAGTTTACACAAACAGAACAAATGTCATATGGCAACTTGGATTTTTTGGCTCTATTCCAAAAATAACCTTGATGGAGGAATTTTCAAATTGGATCATTTTAACCAAATGATGCTTTTTAAACACTAAGCTAAAGAAAAAACAGTTTGTATATTGTAGGTACATGAATAGAACATACATATTGCAGAATGGGTTGGGTTGGCCAGTCTGGGATTTATTGTTTGTGGTTTAAAGGGGAATTATCCTTAAAATAAAAAAATCACACTTACCTTTACTTCTACAGAGCCCTCAATCCCCCCGGTGCTTTCCTCAATTCGTTCACGCCATCCTGGAATCCTCCTTCGTCTTCCCTCTTCTTTCTTCTTTTAGCTACATCCCCCAAATCTCGCACTGCGTACTGTAAATGAGTCCTGATCCCACTGCGCATCCCATTGCAGGAGGATCCATAAGTCCCTTGGGATATATGACATATGTATGCCAGGATTCCCTGCGCTCCCTTTCAGTTTTTAAAGGGGATTCCCTCTCTTTTTAAAAAAACAATGACCTAAAAAAAGATCATTTTTACTTTATATAAAAGGGTTATCTACCCTTTTATATAACATAAACATTTTGGTGATAGGTCCACTTTAACGAAGAGGAAAGTCATTGTGCATGAAAGTGGTCAAAGTTTCGGATGGTTCATGTCTTCCTATGACTTATGTTAAATAGTTTGGAGGGCCATTGGAAATCATTTCAGTGATGTACCATGTGGTTTGTTTGTAACTTTCTTTCTTTTGTTGGGAGAGATCTGGATGTTTTTGGGATGCAGACCAGCACCAAAAACATTTTACTTGCACAAAAATGACCTCTAGAGCCCTCAGGAAATGCTAATGGTCTGTAAACCTAAGTGCAAAATTATCTGATCAGCTCCAGCCAGGACTGGTGAAATCAACAATTTCTATTTAATAAAAAACAGCTCCTAAATACTCATCCTATCTCCAGGGTTGTCCCCTACTGATTTACCTCCCCAAAAAAATGAGTTGGTCCATTTAAAGGTTGATTGACTCCCAGCATCATTTACCAGACCTACTCCCACCAACTACCGTGGCCTCGAGGATTTTCCCTTTGGGGCTTATTCAGCCCCCTGGGTTTGGAGGAGAATGCTGTTCATTATTGGAACATTACCCACCCAACACCACTGGTGGAAGAAGAACACCTGGAGACAGTTTGTGATCAGACCAATCTTTTTACAGATCCCAGCAAAAAGGCAGAACTACTGATAGTGAAAAAAAATACTGCTGGGGAGTCCAATGTGTGATGCTTTATTTATCAAGTTTATAGTTATACTCTCAGCATGGATTGCCAAAAACATAGCTAGACTCAAGTAAATTGTTTGCATGGGTGCACATGGAATCTAGGCCCCTTTCCCCCATGTCTAAAACGCCTGGCATTGCAAAAGTCGGGCTCTTTTGATTGGGTCCCAGTAGAGAAGTACCCCTTGTCCCTCCCTGTTTTCAGTTCTGAACACATGTCTTTAAAATGTAATAAGGACTCTTGCTAATGTGAATTTGCCAGCTTTGTTTGAGTTTTGCATTTTCATACAAGTTTGTGAAAATGCAAAATCACGTGATGCAAATCAAATGCAGTCAATAAATTCTAAATAATTCCCAGATATCAGATATCAAGCAGATGCCATGCTCACAATCCTAAAGCCTATCCACAAAAGCCATGACTGTGAGTGAAGAAAATTATTCGTAACAAAGCTTTAAAAAAATTAATCAAATTCTGAACATTTGATTTTATTGAAGGTCATTGTAAAGCCATTTTTTTATATTTACCATTTTTACTGAACAAAAGAAAAAAAATGTATTAGACTTTAAATTAAAATGTCAAAACCTAATAAAATACACAAAGCCCATCCACACAGACCCTGAATATAGATTCATTCTGAATTTATTCTGAGAAAGCTTTAAAAAAAATCTGAACATTTTATTTTATCAAAGGTCACAGTAAAGCTATTTTTTGTATTTTTACTGAACAAAAGAAAAACGTATTTATTAGAATTTCAACTACAGTATCATAACCTAATAATCCCAAAAAGTCCATCCACACAGGCCCTGACTGAAGGTTCATTCAGAATTATTTAAGCTTTAAGCTTTTTTCAGAAAGCATTATTTTATCGAAGGTCGTTGTAAAGCTATTTTTTGGTTTGTTTTTGTTTTTAACATTCTAACTGAAAAGAAGAAAAACATTTATTGGACTTGCAGTTACAGTGTTGTAATTCAATTGCCAAATATGGACTATATTAACTATTTACCATATTATCATGGATAAAAAGTATTTATCTAACACCAAAATATTACCCATAGCTGTACATTAGATAGATAGAGTTGCAAATGGTAGACAGATACAGACAGTGACACAGGAGGAGGAGAGGACCCTGCCCCAAAGAGCTTACAATCTAGGAGGTAGAGGAAGCAGCAAACAATAGGAAGGAGGCATATTGATTGGTGGGTAAGTAGTGAGGGTTTAAGAAACAGAAGAAGACGTGTCGGGAAGCTTGAAAAAATGGGTTTTATCTGCTTTTTTAAATGTGCAGAAAGTAGGAGCAAGACGAATAGGACCATATTTACAATACCACAGAGTACTGCATATATATTATAATTTGTTAGTTTTATAACAGATGTTAAAATTCAACAGAAGATGACAAAATTTGGCTACACATATTTCTAAATATAAATTATTTTAAATAATTCAGCAAAAAAAATAACAAATGCTAAAAATGCATGAAAGTGGAGTAAAAATTATAATAATTTATAATAATCCATCATTTCATTTTATAATCCAACTGGTCTGCTTTATAAAGTTACAATAAAAGTATTGGTGCAAGAATAAATTTGTAAATACATCTTTCACACAAATAACTTTACCTTTGATTTGTATCAAATGTAAAAAAAGTAGTTTTGGGATAAACAGACAGGCAAAAAAAGATATACCCTTATTACATCAGACCCACAGTGTAGAAGGAATACATGGTTAGAAGTCAGAATTGTTTATAACTCCATGAGGCTAAAATCTCTTTTTTATTTTTTATTTATTTCAGTAAAATCAAAGCATTGCCAGGACACAATTTAAAAATTTGCATTTCAACCTCAAAGGTAATTTTTGGATCTGAATACAAATCAAGATTTGACAGGGATCATTATGGTCTAAACATGTATTTTGTACATTTACAGTGTACGGGTTGTGCTTTGTTTTTTACTAAAAGAAACAAAGGATATGTTTTAATGGCATGGATGTGCAGATCAACACTTTAATATAGCACAAGGTTCAAGCATCCCAATGGGAGGGTGGGTTTGGTTCTTTTATTTGTATGTACATCCCATTGTTCTCTAAATGACATTAAGTGCATATTACAAAAACAAAGCTGAAATGATTTAAAGGAAATTGAGTTCAGTTGCCAGCTACCCATTACTAATAATATTTCCCTATGTATTGTGAAAAGTTACAGGTTGTCTCACGTACCTGGAGAGTTTGATCACACAGTAGGACCTCATTCAGTTTCCAATGGCTAATTCAGGCAATGAGGTTGTGGTGCAGTTACGGCTTCCTCACATCCATGAACCATGCTCATGCTTGAGACCCTAGTGAGTAGTAATTAATGATTCAATCCTGCCCATTACCACTCACTGTAAAATGTTGAAATGCTGGTTTATTGGGGGCCAATGTGGTGGCTAACAATGTGCCAACTGCTGCAAACTATTCCCACTGCCTCTCTATACTAGCCCAAACACTCCAATAAAGAAGAAAGCCAACATTATGCAGCCCAGAAACATCTTTTTATATGAGTTGCATGGTACCACTGTCTATGAGCCTGGTGGTGTTCTGGTGGATTTGAGGACCAATGGTGCATTATTTGTGCTATGATATATTTCTAGACCGAACAATGAACTTCTTTGAATTTGTTTCATTCTGGGGCCTTTAATATGCTAATACAATTGTGTACCTGTTTCCAAAAAGTACCAGTTGATCCTGCCCAAGATCGAGTATCAATCTATCTCAGGCAGAGTTATATGTCCTGCCCAGGTCAGCCATGGGGAGTAAAAATCACTGTGCCCCCCCTTCCCATGTTATAGAGATATGTCCTATAGTCCTAGCATGCTTCGTGTCAAAGGGTCGCAATGTTGCTTTTGCATAGACACAGTGCAGTGAGTAAGCATTGTCATTCCAGCACAAGAAGTGTTACTACCAGGATCACCTTGTGGAAATATACTTACATAGTAAGTCAGGTTAAAAAAAGACATAAGTTCATTAAGTTCAACTACTAGGGAAATAAACATATCCCAGATATAAAACCCTATGGACATAACTGGTCCAGAGGAAGGCAAAAAAACCC
>NC_092865.1:15782091-15795915 GCF_032062135.1 Pyxicephalus adspersus | reverse complement strand
GTTTAGTGTTTCAGTGTTCAGTGTTCTCTCCCTAGACCCTTTTCTGTTATTTTAGGGTCTGCAGTACATGCTTGTTGCTGGCATAGGCATGTCTGTGTGCTAAAGTAGTGTGTACCAAAGCAACACGTTTATTACCCCATTGTTATAGCTGCTATTAAATGAAATCCTCTTT
Organism: Pyxicephalus adspersus; assembly: GCF_032062135.1. Lineage (NCBI taxonomy): Eukaryota > Metazoa > Chordata > Amphibia > Anura > Pyxicephalidae > Pyxicephalus > Pyxicephalus adspersus. The sequence goes on along the minus strand of NC_092865.1, from coordinate 15,795,743 downwards.
ATTAAAAAAAAAGTGGAAGGCAGAAGTTTGGCATGTGGAGGTGGTAGAAGGAAAGCAGAGGAGAAAGTGGTAGTTGGATGGCAACACCTCGAGCAAGGTAGTTAAGTGGCCAATTCCTCAACCTCCCAGGTGCTGCCTATCCCATCATAGCCATGCAAACTCACAATGTACAGATTAAATTATTTAATTATGTGATCAGTGTGTTGGTGGAAAAGGAAAATCCTGGTCATGAATTCCATCTTTTAGACGTTGAAGATGAAAAAGATAGCGTCTGGTCCAGGTGAGGGAGGGGACACACAGAGACAATGATGTTTCAGCAGCAGGAGCTAGTTATAGTGATGTGAAGGGGCTGATGTTGTGGTGGATCATCCATGGGGGACACTGAGTGGAGATAAGTAAATCACCGCTATCCCCAGGTCTGGTCCACTGTTGCCAACAGCATCATTGTTGTAACCAGCTTATGAGGCATGAAAAAATATTCACCATTAGGGTACCACATGCATGTGCATCATAGAAGTCACTAGAGCTGCACCTCAATAGGGAAAATGGCTGCTAAGTGTCCACGCTTCTCTTCTTCCTCCTCGTTCTTCTCTTTCTGCACCCTTGCAAGATCATCTGTCTGTATATATCACAATATTTGCAGCCTTTAGTAATAGGATGGGAAATCTCACAAAGGTTTTCATAGGCTTGCAATATGCCTGATCAAGGAGGGAAGATGGCACATATTCTTAATGGCACAGTGGATCATTGTAGGAAGAATCCAGGATAGGGCCAAGTGAGGCTATGGACATATGTCTTGTAAAATGGGGACAGTGCAGTCACTTCTAACCTTTTCTCGTTACTAGCCACACTTTCCCCAACACGTTTCCCGCCCCACAAAAACCCAAGGATAGACTGGGCGCTGTATTTGGAAAGGGGTATTTTTTAAACAAGACTTTTCAACTCTCCCAAAAACCCCAGGAGTTGTATGTGGGTGGGTGAGATTGTTGAGAACAGTGTTGCACTTTTATTGCAAATGTATCCGAGAAAAATAATTGGACATTTCTGCACTTTATTTTTGCCTTGTTGAACAAACCAAATACTTCTCCTATTGACCTTATACAAGCCTCTGCTCATAGCACCAACAGAAGTGACAGAGGGTGACAATATTGACACAACCCCTGCAACTCAGTATGGCAATTGAGACTTACACAAGAGCTTGTCAATAGATTTAAATAAATTGCTGTTTTACTTACTTGGCCAGATCATGAGGATCAATGGCCAGTTCAGAAAAAAAATGTCTTCAAATGAATAATTCAGCATTAGAAAGTCAGGGAGAGGGGGCTATTGCTAAGTCATCTGTCACTTCATCAGCAAAGGCTTCATCAATGTCTGTATAGCATTCATATGTATATTGGTTTATTGGCCATGTAAGTGTATTCATACACACAAAAAGAAAAAAAAACACACACACACAGATAATAAAGGGAGAGGAGAAAGAACATGTATACATTGTGAACAAATATTTTCAACATTTCTAAATGCAATAAAGTATTTGTCTGTGTCTGCTTGCTTGAATAAAATGGTTTTGTCATGAATATTGTACAGGCCAATCCTGAAATCTGTCTGACCTTTTATTTCAATTGACCCAATTACACTTTTGCACTTTAGAATGCAACTAAAGTCAATGTATGGGGAGTCCAGTATAATCAATTTCTCTCAGCAGTTCTAATAACAGAAACTTAAGATCTACTAGTAAGTATACAATTTTTACAAAATATTTTTGGTCAAATCCCAAAAAACCCAAATCTTTTTTTTTGCAGCAGTCTCAGAAAAAACACCATAACTATAGTAAAGTTCATAAAATCTTGGAATTCTGCCCACAAAAACACATTCAAAGACTTTTTCAGATTTGCACAATTTTTCAAATTATATATATATATACATATATACACACACACACAGATACATTTTCACTTACATACAAAAATATACACACACACACACTCATTCAATGTAATATATAACTTATTTATAAATTATGATTTATATTATATGTTATTATCTTTCATATTAAACCTTTTTCTTTCTAATCCACCAACACAGTACAATAAACAGTGGCTTCAAATGTCAAAACTGCAAACTTGACAGTACAAACAAGGACATAACAGGAGAAGGGGACCCAACTACACCCAGATGAGCTTGCAATCCGATATTGTATTTACTGGATATCTGTTATAAATAAATTTACATTCTGCATACATATAAAGTAATAAAATTGTTATTATTATTAATATTAATAATCTGCATTTTAAAGCACCAATATTTTATTAAATAGGGGCTGCAAATGACAGACAGACCCTGCCTAAAACAGCTTACGATCTAAGAGGTAGGAAAGCAGCACATGATAGAAAGATAGGAAGGGAATATTACACACACAAATGTACATTGCAGCTATAAAATCCTTTCCTTTTTTGCTCTCCCATGCAGCCCAGGTCAGTGGTTTGGCCCCTTGGTCACACTGTATGGCTTCCCTTGCAGGTGAGTGACATGCAGGGGACATTTGTCATGTATCGGTGGTCGCATTATGAGCTGATGAGGAGATTAGAGTCCTCTGTGTACACTTATCACCCTCCTAGAGAGCCCCGGTCTTCGAGGCTTTACTGCTCAGCCAAATCTGATAGCTTTAATAGGAACATTAGAAGGCCCATTGTTTAGCTGCAGATAATACACATCATTGAGAACTGTATTCTTGTAACTCTATTACTTCACTAAAAGACAACCTGCTTCCCTGGGAGATTACAGGACTGCACTTATTAATATAGCAAAAACAATACAAATATAGAGATAAATCTACTTACCTTCTATAAAATAGATGGATGGTCTAGGAGGAATGATTTTTAGAGTTCGCATTGGATTCTTCAGACGATTTATTAGACAAATGTTAGATGGAAAAGGTGACGAATTTATCTAAATGAAAGTGATTTGTTCATTTTCCAGATTTGTGATAAAATAGAGGAAAAATCGGGTGTAAAATGTCTGCGAATTGCGGTAATTACGGCGATTGTAGAAGAATGTGCGATGTAATATGCGAAGTTCCGAATTTAAGCATCGGTACGATTTGTGGTTTTATTACAATATAACAATAAATAAATGATTTTGATATAAGAAAAAGACAAAAACGTCTCATTATAGTATATGAATATGTTTTGCTTTATGTTCAGGATAACGATTACTAATTATCCCAATTCGTTAATAAAAATCGTAACGTGTAATTAAAAATCAGCTACAACTACGGTAATTAATTTTATTATTTCTATTTTATAATAATTACGATTTATTACTATTGCAATTATTACGTGTGGTCTATATATTATTTAGTAGCCGCATCAATGGCAACCTGGCTGCAAAAACTGCAATCAATTCAACATTCGTTTCAATAATTCCCCACTTTTCCGACCAAGGTAAATTTACCTGAAAAATGATTATTACATTGGTATAAAATAACAAAATTATTGCATGAAGTTATCGGTATTTAATGGTTAATACAAAAGTGCCCAAGATATTAATTGAAGTTGATGGGACTAAAGCAAAAAAATTTTACCAGGTGTCAGCATGGTACCTGACCCCCAACCCCAACACTTCATGTGTGTCTTTAACCCTTTAAGTGCTGCAACAGGTCTGCCTCCCCCTCAAGCAGGATCCTTAGCAGAGAGACCACCCACACAGCTAGGCAAACATTACATGATCTCTAACTAGTTTTAGGCTCTGAATTATCAAATCAAAGGTCATTATAATTCCATCAATAATTGGAAAGTCACCCATAACATAATAAGAAGCAGTCAATCTTAAACATTGCTGGGGTCAATGGATTTATAAGAAGTCATACACAGGTGGATCCTTTGCAAAAGCTAATAAATCCAATAAAAACAAATGGAATAATGTTCAAGATAAAAAAATAAATACCTGCAAACACAGACAGACAATGTCACTATAAAATTATATATATATATATATACATACATACATACATATACACATACATACATACACACACACAAATACATACAGAATAATTGAACAATTTCCATTTATAGAATGTGTGGGCAATCATGTGTGAATAAACAAAAGCCTTTGTTTTGTTTTACTTGTACAGTTTTTTACAGAGAGGTATTTATTGAAGGTGTGTGTACTTTCCTTTACAGTAGAAAGATATCCATTGCATTGACCTTTGGACAGTCCCTGTACTGTTAAAATGTAATTTTTATCCGTGGTCAGCAAATATCTAGACTGTAGTGATTTTCTACATGGTCATCTTTGTTAAACCTTTCGTCATTGTATGGTCAGAATTAAAAGAAAACATCTAGCTGGTAAAAAATAAATAAAATGATTTTAAAAATAAAATGTAATGATATTCAATTAGCTTTCTGTATTGGCTAAGAAACACGTTTACCTAAAATTATAGTAAATGCATATGACAGTTTGGATTATTTTTTTTAAACAGCAAAGAACAATGGATTCAGACAAAGAAGAAAAGCCTTAGGCCTGCATGTGACACATTTTGTCCACCATTTCACAATCATTTCACTGTGGGAAAATGGAATTGTATATTGCTTCATAGCAGTATAATGTCATAATAGAGAAGGGGACAGATGGCCTAGTTGAGCACATTCTGCAATTTGAAGCGGCTTGTCCCAGGTGTTAATTGTAACATAGGGGGAAATGGGTCTTTTTTATGGTTATTCTGGACATATGTGGACTCTTGCAGTGCTACAAACCTATTCTACTAAAGTTCTCAAGGGCCTTGGTTGGCCATACATATCCAATAAAAGCAAGCAAGGCAATCAGTTACAAGACTGTCTTGGTGCATTTACCAGGCCTGACCAAAGCAAACATTTATAAGAGTTGTCCATAATGGTGGAAACATCTACGTGTCCAATAGTCATATATTTTTGTAGTTTAAAGGGATGGGAGTTTTACCATTCATTCCATGCATCAAGTCATTGTTTGGGTCACATATATTCAATATGCAAAGCTAACATGCCAAAACAAATGTCCTTATTTTCAAAAACTGTTAGATTGTAATTTTTAAATAGTATTGGACTTAACTAAAACAATCACATGGCTGGAAATAACTAGTTATAGCTTTATGAATTAATCCTAAAAGGCAAATAAGTTGTTGAAGAACAGACTTGTTTGAATAATTTTCCTTGTTCTCAATCATACTCCTTGCAGTGATTTTCATAAGTCTGGGTTATTCCATAAGGCAGTGCAAAGAGCAAAAAAGAAAAAAAAGTTACTCGTGGAAGCTATATTTTACACCTAAAGCTAGAGGCAAGGAAAGCAATGAAACACAAGTAACACTGAGCTGTTGTGTGTCACTGTAATCGGAAAAATGCTCACTGTTTATTATAAAGAACCATGGCCATAATGAATTCATATTATGCAATGAAAAATGCATTAAAAAAAACACAAACCTACCTATGTATGTAGATTGATGTTATTGTTACCCCAAATCCTAAATGCTCCAATAAGACATTTTTAAAAAACAAAAACATTTTTAGTACAGCACATAACCACTCTGCAAATATCAACTACTGATTACATAGATCAAAAGCAGCACCAATAATTTAATATATATCTATAAAAATAACACATACATACACAAAACCTAAAAAAATATATTTTGTATTTCGTGGGGGCGGAGGTGAATCAGGAACGTTAAAAAGCTGTAATATGTAGTTACAAAAAATAATAATGCAACTTTTGCAGTTGATATGTTAGCTCCACTTAATCTTCAGATACAGCTAGGTGACAGAATCACTTGTGACACTAGAATGCGGTGACTGCACAGACCGCAGCAAAAAGGACAAAACCCAGATCAGCAGCAGTCTTCTTCCTAATCCTAGAAAAATAATATGTTTCGTTTCCAGAACAGCAGCCTAACTTTCCTAGCCATTTCTGTTTTTTATGAATCATCCTAGGTCTATGAATATTAGTGATTTTGTAGTAGATTCCTGCAGTGCCTATTTAACGCCTACTTATTGCTTCTCTAACGCCTGTTTTTCTGAGTTCGTAGGAGGTCGTGTCAAACTAAGCATGGAAAATTAAAACAAAAAGTGAACATTTAAAAAATGTCTGCATGCGTTACCTAAACTCCAATAAATACAGGTTTGCTGCTTTGATTATATATATATATATATATATATATATATATATATATAGCCATATATATACACATATCCATATACACACACATACATACACACACACATACACACACACGTATATATCGTGCAAATGTGTGTAGGTATATTTCTATGTAAATGCTCACACAATTTGTGAAGATTCATTACAGTTATCCAAGCACGTGTAAAGCGCTTGTTAAATTAATTGAATAGAATAACCATTCATGCTGTAGGATTCTCAACCATTTTTTTGGAAATCAGTACAATAAAATATATAGGAGATATAGGATAGCAATTTGAAGAAGTACTGAGTTAGTGTATGGGTGACTACAATATTCTAAAAAGTTCGTAATATATACACACACACGACATTATTTTATACATGCACACAAAATGATATATACACACACACACACATATACACAATATATATATATATATATATATATATATATATATATATATATATATATATATATTAGTAGAATTTACTCAGCCATATAGAAGTCCCAACACTTTTCAAACTGCATGATTAGTTTTTTTATTTCCATTTTTCCTTTAAAACCTCTCGTTTGTAAATAACAACAAAAATTCCTGTATTCGAATAGAAAAGCATTAAAATATAAAATCATCACCTCTCTGGTCTATATTTCTTCATTGCAGGTTGTAGAGAACACAAAGGGGTCATTTCCAGCCCTCACAGGACAAGCCCCCCCTGTTTACTGGGAATCCCACACAATAATTTGTCCATCCATATATGAGCATTGCTTTACCAGTTCCTGCCAGTCAATGGATCTAGTTTGTGATATCCATCAGTACTTTGCTGTATATTATTCGTACTGTATCCTTTTACCCTTTTTTATTGGATGGCTATCTAGCAATGAAGCAGATTGTAGAAATAAACAAGGGTAATTACAGCACAGATATAACCTGCAGCAAATGTTAAAGCTGGTTTTAAATGATTGCTAGATGGAGGAGAGAAGGAGATGAGCATTAGCTGTGTTGGATAAGGGAGAAGGTTAATTTACTTAATGTTACTGCAAATTGTTTTACCCTCCGCAGCCTGGGGGCAATTATTGAAAGACAGGATACTGCATCTTAGTTGCCAAAACTGGTCCTTACAGAGGCTTTGCTGTTGTCTCTAGGAACCAAATTCCACATCCCTTCCCCAATGCAACTGAAAAGTCTTATTTCCCCATTTTTGCGCATCTGCTCTGCTGTCTAAGCATTTCTGGCAATGAAACGAAACATAAAGCATATACAATATTCTGATCTATTACCAAAGAGATCACTAACTAAATAGTAACCATAATCTTCAGCTTTCAGGAAAGCAACAAGTTACTATTTTTGGAATCATTACTATTGTAATACAGGAGCCTCCCTATACTATAGGCAATATAAAATATAATAAAAGGTTAATAGTGAAGGGAAAATAAAAATCACTTAAGTTTTGAAAGAAATGAGCCTTACACCAGGTATAAATCATCCCGCAAATAGACTGAAGGGTTAATGGCATATATATATATATATATATATGATAATCGTTAATACTATTGGTTACCAGTAGATCTATTTATCTCTGTATATATCCATGTAACTTTTTAACAAAAATACATTATAAACACACAAGAATGAAAGGACTAAATTCGAAATTAATAAATATATGTTCAAAAGAATATAAATTGCAGTGGATCTGTTAAGGATATATATATGTTACACTTACACACCAAGAACATACAAAACACTTTTCTTTATCTCTAATATAAATGTATACACACACTCCATACATAGAAGTTTATTTACTCTCTGTCTTCCCATCAATCACTCAAACCCTAAAATTACAACAGTGCAAACAATAGATTTTTTTTGGTAATGAAAAACAATTTGCTTAAAAATTTTTTACTCTGCTAAAAAAAAATCAGTTTTAAAATACCTTGAAATGGCCTATTTTGAGTTAGGTTTAAATGATAACGTTGCAACACTTTCCTGAAAAGGCACAAGACCTGAGCTTTTAACTCTTTCCCTCTTGGACTGGGCATCCAAGCATTGGACAAAGGTCATTTCTTCAAAGCAGAGGATCAATAGACCCCCCTGTAATGAAAAGCCCCCATCCAGCCATGGAGTACACAGCTTTGGCACATGCAGAGAGCTCAGATCCAGCAAATGTCCTGGAAATTGAGCTATTGGCCTGCATCGTGTTAGTCCATTTCTAGGCTTGTAGCTCTTTGTAAAAAGTTGGGTAAACAAGTGTTTCGAGAAGGGGGGGTCATGAGACAACAAAATGTGTTTGTGCAGATCTGACCCCTCTGAGAAAGACAGTGGGACACCAAAAATTTAGGACACACACTTGGCATTTATAAAAAAAAAAAAAGTCAGTTTAGATGTATACAAATATTCAAAATGAATGTCTGTATCTACATACATATAAATGATATAAAAGAGCGGGGAACTATTGTAAAATGATCTACAAATATCTATATTATACATGACTATATAGAAGCCCTTGAACTTATTTTTTCCTAACTTTTTACGCTTGCATAAACTTGTTTTCCAGGGTTCTATTACCCATTTTATAAAAAGAAAATGCCAACAGAAGCACTACATTAGGAATGAATATTATAATGCACAGATAATTATGAATTCTCTAAACTCACAATATGAGTGTAAATATATACATTTATACACACACACACACTTTTATAGTGCGCGCACAAACACAACTGTATATTCCCATACATGCCCCAAAACCCATATATCATGTATAATTCTGGTTCTGTGTGTTTATCAGTTATATCATGCATGTATACTCACAAAGACATACAGTTATGTCCAAACATCCAACAACATTGGGGTTCTTTAAAGAAAATATATATGTGTAACCTATATGGTCAGCTTTGAAAAGTCATCTCCTTTAATGAATATAACAGAGAAAGTCTTTAGCCATAAAACAATTGCTTCCCCTTTGCCAATCAGTGAATATTAGCTCTAAATTAGCTGGTAATTAAGAGATTTCACCCCTAATCGCTTGTAATTTATTGCCTATCAATTTTCAGGGAGAGACCCGACAGTGTTTGGAGGAATTCAGCTAATTAATCAAAGTTTCATGTTTCCAAAATGTAAGCCCCCTCCTAATAGCAGCAGAGGGACAAGTTACATTGTAAACATGTTCAACAATAAAAATATGGTTGTAATAAAAAAGCAAAACTGAAAGTAAAAGCTAACAAACTAGAGATTTAATACATCTGAGCCTCATCTTTAAACTTGAGGAATCAGTATAAACCCCTTTCCCCCCCAGTACAAAAATGTAAGTAGACATCATTGTGAATTCACAAACATTTATTTAAATTTTTTCACCGAATTTTCGCACATTTTGCCTATCCTCACATAAGAAGTCATTTGAATATTCACAAACCATAAATTTTTCAAACACAGAAGTTGCACAGGCAATGTGAGGGGGTGTAATTAGCTGCCCCCTTTAAAAACCAATCTATAGATTTATATACATAATTACATATACACAAAACGCACCAGTAAAGAAGTAGGAAAAAATATTCAATCTAATCAATTATTAATAATTAACTCCACCGGTTTATCTTGAAGCTTTCTTTTTTAATGAAGGCTTATGTGCTAGAATGGTTTGAATATCCTGAGATCAGTGCTTTTATTCTTCAGTCGATAAGAGCTAATCGGCCGATGGCTCACTTATTTTTAAAGGATCACTACATGAGCTGAGATTGGCTTTCAGCTAGCAAAAAGTAGAAGGGAGTTTTGCAGCTCAACAGGCAATGTCATTGTAAATCTGAGACCCCCAATGTTACATAAAAGTTTTTTTTAGTAAAACTCTAAAGTAATAACAGTGACATACACCAGCACAAAACATATATACAATTTATAAATAGATTTTTGAAGACGTGATACCTGGAGGTGACTTGAAGAGTTTAAAAAATCATCTAAAATAAATTCCTACCTTAAATACATAGGCAGACAGTGAAAGTTTTTTTTTGTTTGTTAGTTTGGGGTTGTTTTAAAAATGACAGCTGTTAAGATTTGTGATTTTACCAGGAAAGTCTCGTGGAGTCTGTAGAACGTTCTCGTGTGCCAAGTTTAAATGGTTCTGTAAGGGGCCCAGGGAAGGAGTTAACATGGCTATGACCTGAGCCTGGCTCCCAGGCTGAGTCGTGTAAGGAGAGGTCGGGGTGGACTGTGGGGTGGTTGGGCCGATGATATTGTCTATGGAGAAGGATGGCCGACTTTGGGAGTCTGATTTCAGAGTCTGGAGAATGGGCAATGTTGGGCTTAGCTGGGAATAGAAAGATTTCCTGCCCAAGTCGCTTCCTATGAATCCAGGCAAAGGAGGGCTGGAGAAGACTGAAGTGGTGGTGGGCAAGGGGCAAGGTGTGGGTTGGAAAGGGAAGGTGGCACCTGCATGATGGTGGTGGTGGTGCTGGTGGTAGTTCTGCAGCTGGAGTCCATAGTTGTAGCCATATGGTCCATATCCAAAGGCTGGGATGAAGCTGCTTGGGTCCCTCAGGATCTCTGTACTTTGCTGCCTCTTGAACCTTTTCCTCCTCCTCAAGAAGCTTCCATTGTCAAACATATCTGCAGATTCAGGGTCAAGGGTCCAGTAGTTGCCCTTCCCTGGGTTGCCAGGCTCTCGAGGTATTTTTACAAAGCAGTCATTAAGGGACAAGTTGTGTCTGATAGAGTTCTGCCAGGCTGGGAACTTCTCTCTGTAGTAAGGGAAGCGATTGCTGATGAATTCGCAGATTTCGCTGAGGGTCAGTCTCTTCTTGGGGCTCTGGAGGATGGCCATGGTGATCAGGGCGATGTAGGAGTAGGGGGGCTTCACCAGGGTCTTTTTGGGGTTCTTCTCCACACCTCTAGGGCTGGAATCCTGGTCAGGGGAAAGCACATCTCCTCGGTGGCTCCTGGTGGACAAGGGGTCGTCAGAATCGTTGTCAGACTGGTAGTCAGAATATTTGCCCTCCTTGGCATTCATATCCCCCACCACATCGATGTCGGTGTCTTCAGATAGGAGGGAGTTATCAGACATTTCAGTTCCCAAAGTCATTGTAATGATGAGAGCAGGAAGTCCTGGTCCTACTCCCAAACCAAACTCCAGGACCCCCCTGGTGATAGAAGCCTGGATGGGTTCCTCTGCTCCCCCCAACCAGTAGATCAGTGGCAGCAAAACCTCTGCTTGTTTTAGGGGGGCTAGGTGCACCAAGGTCAATCCCTGACACCCCTCATCTCCCCCTCCTTTTTCCTCCTCCTGGAACCCAAACTGCACAAGCTTCTACAGCCAAACTCAGCCTGACACTGCAGCCCTCCCCTCTGCTCACTCACTATTTATACCAGCAGCCCTGTCACGTGTTCCTGACGTCACCACCCTCCAGCCAGGATCCCAGCTCCAGTAGGATCTGCATGAGAGTAAGCTTATTAATACCCTCACCCTAGGAAACACATCTACCCCTGCTAAAATTATTTTACAGGATAACTACTACTGCACATTATTCTTCATTTAAAAAAAATGCAAAGTAGCTTTATACCTTTACTTTTTAGATCTCTAACCTTAAAGGGTTAACACAACTTCATCACATTAGAAAATGACCCCCGCCCTTCCCATTTGCAAGTTGGACAGAATCCAGTTTATTTTGGATGGGGTCACTGTTAATTCTATGCTCTTAAAACTGACCTTCTAAAACATTTTTAATAGCTGTATGATGAGTAATAGTTAGGAAGTGTTAAGTGTTTCGTTAAAGATTCTTGCTCCGACTTTATAAAATGTTTTAAAGAATTGATCATCAATATATTCGTTGCTGCAGCTTGGTAAGTCTACTTTTTCTATTTTTTCAACACTATAATACTGTTTTTATTATGTCATTGTAATGATGGTGCATGCGTACTTTTACTTTTTAATAATAAATTAACATACATATATATACACACCCATATTGATTTGTGTGTGTGTGTGTATATATATATATATAATAATATAAATCAATATATATATATATATACACATATGTACATATATTGATATATTAGTGTGGGAGAGAGAAAGAAGAAAGGGCAAGATGTGTGTGTTTGTGTAGATGGATCTATCTATATCTATTCATCCATACACACACACACACAGATCTATCCATCTAAATACAGACACATAGATAAGAACATAAATCTATTTAACTCTTTCAGCTTTTTATCATAATAAAATGTAATTTTTATTTCTCTTGAATAATCTTATTTATTTCCAAGCAGCAGAAATGTCTTCACTCATTAAATGTAAAACCCAACTCCAAACGCACGTCTACCACAATGCATGTCTATATTATTATATATTGTAATATAGAACTTTTATAACACATCTTAATCTGCTACCCCCTACTAAATATTTCCTATTGTACAAAACTTCACATTTATTGTATTGCCCTATATATATGCTACATTATGTTTCTAATTTTTTTGCATGTTTTCTTAAGTTTAAAAATGCACCATTATAGCAAGGTTGGAGATCAAAACTATATATTATAATAACTCAAGAAGAACCCCCAGAGATTGCGAACCGAACCTTGAAGAAAGATGGGGGGCAATCTACACTTGGAGTGTCAATGCCGGCTTTGTGCAGGCTTTGCATACAACTTTCCCATGTGCAAGATGTTGATATTTGGTGTTCATTGGAGACTATGGAAGGATCAGTAATCAGATAAACCTGAAGCATTTAGTTCTGATTAGGACAAAGGCAATGTATAAGATACCAGTACAGATACAATGATAGTACTAATGAGGTCTGATTTAATAAATGCCAATGTCTAGGCCTATCAGAGCTCAGGGATGAAGCTGAATAGGACTTTGCTGCCTCTGATCTGATCTTCACATTTGTATGTGTGTAGTGCTGCTGTGATTATTGGGACTTGTGATATTGATGGCTGGATGGGATCTTTGAGCCCGATGAGCAGATGTTTACAAATGCAAAGTATAGCTCTTAACCTGATGTACAAACTGCAACATTGTATCACCCTGCATAGGGGGGACAAGCTCTGATATTTGTCTAGTCAATGGGGCTCATCTATTCATCTCACCATCCACATCACCACAATGTGTTTACCAATCCTGGGAACTCTGTACACAGCTCCCATTCATCAGCAAAGCTCTTTATTCTTAAATTAACAATAGATACAGCAATTTCTAGGGCACAAACATCATGATATATATAGAGAAACACTTTGTTGGGTTATTGAGATTCATCAGGACTTTTTCTCCCTGTGCTAACACTCGATTGTGCAAATTATTTTGTGCACGAATATACTAAGATTTGTAGTTAAGATTAATAAATGTGTGGATTTGTCTTTTTTATAAACTAAAATGACTCGAGAAACTTTTTTTTCGGTTACTTTTTTAATACTTTTATGCTCCCAGTTTTGTCATTCGTACTTATTTTTTTTCCTCACATGTTCGTTTTTTTTCCTTTGCAATGCATAGTTT
>NC_092865.1:15779477-15781709 GCF_032062135.1 Pyxicephalus adspersus | reverse complement strand
AGTGCATCAAATTTTTTGCATAGCAACCGTTATTTTGCATTCTTGTGTTCTTGTTCATAGTACAACAGTACAACATAGTACAATAGTGTAACAGTACAACAGTGCAAGGCTGCATTACTTAGCCTTGAAGTAAAATGTTGCTCCCCTTTTGTTTTGTAAGCTTTCGATATTTGTACTATTTATTAGCTATATATGTGTCACTGTCTGTATCTGTATGCCATTTACAACCCCTATTTAATGTACAGCGCTGCATAAGATGTTGGCACTGTATGAATACTGTTTATTATTATTATTATTATTATTAATAATTATAATAATAAATATATACATATTCATTTTACACACACAGACATATATATAGCTAATATATATTTATTATATGGTGCATATTTATATATGTGTATATATATATATATATATATACCATATATAATAAATTTCCCATTTTACTTCTTCATTGACCAGGGTACTACAAACCCCAGCGTTCCCTGCCTGCTGCTGTTAATGTTAATGTTTCCTGACCTCTGACACAACAACTGCTTAACAAGCTCTTTACTTGAGATTATCTCCAAGAAAGTGTTTAGAGGTAATCCATACAGATAGTGTCCTATCCCCCACCAGTGATCTATGTGTTTTCCCTATCCATACAGTAGCTGATAATGAGATTGTATAGATTTTCCTACCCTGGGCTACAATGGACAGGCCCATCTCTGGATTAGTGTCCCCTGCAATGAGGGTGCAATGATGGTCCATATAAAGCCATTCCTTACAGGAGGATGAGTGTCCCTGGGGACTGAAAGGGTCAGCTCTAATTGTGAGACCATTGCTGGGCTTGGAAAGGTTATGAAGGTTTTATATGTGACATTGCAGACAAAATGCCAATGCATTTCTTGGAAGTTTGTGTACAAGTAGTCCATGTGTTTTAAATCACCTTTATTTTTTTATTCTAGCTCCCAAACTGTATGCTGCCAACTTGTTGGTTGCCTCTGGTTGATTTTAAATTATTCTGAGTTGTTGTGTAGAAACAATTTATTTGTAGATATAGAGAAAAAAGTAATAGTTGTTTTAATTTACTAAAAGATTTGAGAATATTTGCTTAAGAATTGTTTGAATAGTCACTCATATTCATTGTTGTAAAAGCATGTGCATATGAGTGGTAAGTCAAAGTAATCAGGAATTTATTTTTTACCTAATTGTATACTGAAATAAATATTCACATAATTTCTGAGTGAAGATTTTCAACTTCTTTAGTACATCAGCCTTAATGTGCAACAGACAGATAAAATACAAGTCATACATGGGGCAGATTTCAAATAATAAAGATAAGTGAAATCTGATTGGTTAGTATGAGTTACAAACTTACATAAATGTGGAGTTTAGGTGATACCCTTTATTGGCTAATTTAATGTATAAACCTCACATGTATTTTTCAGCATGTGTGACACCATGCCACCCTGTTCAATAAGCAGATACTTTGCTAAAAATGCAAATGTGACACACTGTGTTGTCTAATTAAAGTATATGTTAATTTACAAATTTATATGAATTTTTTTGTGTCCTTCTTGAGTTGGCCCTTGCAATATACAAGGATAGATTTGATAGTCAGCCCATTAGCAGAAGCACATATAGCAAGGTGACAACTGCTACTAACTGCAAGTAAGTGCTGACAGTTTGGATTGAATAGTACTATTAATTGCACTATCTTCAGGTAGGAAACTTTGCAGTACATTAAGATATTTGTCTAAGAAAACTGTATACAGGACAGTGAGGCATGATGTCAAACATACTGAGAAAAAGAGGTTGACATTCATAATAAATTAATATGTTAAAGGTTATCACTTAAACCCCAAAGTTCCTGCAGAAGAAGGCTACTGTCAATTAATTGGCAACTTTCAATAGTTTCTTTAGGTTGGCACCATATAGTAACCCTTAGATTCTATGTTCCAGGTTTGTCAGGGTTCCTTTGCTTCTCTGTAAATAGCATGATACATATCAGACAGAATCTGTAAACCAGTAAGCGTGTGATGTAGCTGTGTTTTGGGAAACATTTGTTCAGCATGAGGCTGAAAGGAGATATTTTGGAAGAAGATCTCAATGATATGGTAGACTGACTCAGAGAAGATTTATCTTGGCTGTGTGTGGGGTGCTCCAACACTTGCCAATGAAGCTGGGGAGCCCTGCTGATTTGAGAATTGTTGTTTTATGTTTTCACTTGGAAGCTATCAAAGGTTT
>NC_092865.1:15778285-15778991 GCF_032062135.1 Pyxicephalus adspersus | reverse complement strand
TGGAGAGCAGTAAAGGGAAAAGGGAAAGAAAGAGAAGAGGGAAAATGGATCAAACAGGGAGAATGAGAAAAGAGATGGGATGGATGAGAGAAAGGGGGGGATAGATATTACTGAGAGAGAGAGGGGTGAATTAGGGAATGGAGAACGCTGAGGCAAGAGGGGAGAAGGAAAGAAAGGAAGGGATGGGGAGAAAAAGGTGAAAGTCAGAAAAAGTCAGGGGGGATAGAAATGATGATGACTGTGTGAAAAGATATTGCTAGTTGCATGCATGAACACCTGATGATTTCACAGAAGGAATGAAGAATATAGGAAAGTAAGTTCTGTATATTTATGAAACAAAACAATCTTCAGCAATCATCTGTCTTGCACTAAAAGGATGAAATCTGGTTTCTACTGCTACTGGCGCTGCTTTAGTAAATAACCATATAATAGTAATATGAAAATAATTATTAAATTATTAAAAGTAAATAGGATCATATGGTTGTTATATCGGTAAAGGATAGGGCTAATTGCACTCCTGGCTCTACTTTAGTGATTGCGATGTCAGGAGGAATTACCTACATTCTGCCCCTGTAGTGCCCTGTGTTTGCCCCCAGTGCTGCATCCGCATAGATCACACAGTTCTATGTCTGGGTCCAGGTGTGTCCAGGTGCTACTATTGTACAGGTGTCACTGTCATATACAAAACAACTTCATCTGTTACCTT
>NC_092865.1:15760369-15778208 GCF_032062135.1 Pyxicephalus adspersus | reverse complement strand
GCGCTATATAAATCCTGTTTATTAATAATATTAATAACCATATAATAGTAGTATGAAAATAATTAGTAAACTATTAAAAGTAAGTAGGATCATATGGGTAATATATCGGTAAAGGATGGGGCTAATTGCACTCCTGGCTCTACTTTAGTGATTGCGATGTCAGGAGGAATTACCTACCTTTTGCCCCTGTAGTGCCCTGTGTTTGCCCCCAGTGCTGCATCCGCATAGATCACACAGTTCTATGTCTGGGTCCAGGTGTGTCCAGGTGCTACTATTGTACAGGTGTCAGTGTCATATACAAAACAACTTCATCTGTTACGTTCACATGATATCAGGTTGGAATATTTTCATTATTGCTCAGCTAGTGAATACACACATTTTATCAAATGCAATCTAACAACGAATCAGGGTTAAATAAATGAAGATATCCTTAAAACCGAAGCTGAACAGATATTTCCATCATCTGCTATTCTGCCAGGGGTCTGTGGTCTACATATTAGCTATCCCCATACACAGCAATTACTGCAGAGAGATTGGAATGTAATATTTGTTTAATAACCAAATAATAGCAACGAATAGATCTGTCACTGGAGATTATTCAACATGATAATGATTAATATTATCAGCATTACAAACATTCATCAATGATACAGAAAAGAGCATCAAAGGTTGGGCATCCATGGTGGGCTAAATTCTAATCATGATAGAGAGAAAAATAAAAAAAATAGATAATTGGATGCAAATATATGTAGGAAGATAGATAGATAGATAGATAGATAGATAGATAGATAGATATAGACAGAAATATAAATGAATATATTGCTGTACATACATAGTAATATACAAATTCTAAATTTTCTAAAAAAAAATCCTAAAAACTAAAATGTCTTGTTTTTGTACGGTTTTGCCTAAATAATGTCACCCAAATCAGACAGCCATGAAGTCGGATTTATTGAATGTTGGTATTGCTATCACAATCTATATTGTATCATTATAAAGTCGGATAATATACAGCTGGCTGTATCAGACTCTCTATTCTGATCGATCAATTTACAATTTTCGTGGCTTTTATCAGCTGTTTATTACAATTATTTCCCAGAAGACAAATAATACAAATTAGATATTAATTACCCTCGTGTTAAAATATTGATAATAATTGGAAAAAATCAGTCGATTTTCATTGTTTTCGTTTACCTAAAATCAATAATTTTTGGGATTGAAAACTGTGACATTCTTGCATCGATATTATCAGCCTGTATTAGTAATGGGAACTGTATCAAACTAATCTATAATATTGTATATATACAATTCCTGATTATTTATGTGTAGTCTGGTATAACAAAATATATTTCCTGCTGTATTAGTATACTAAATATAAAAACTGGCAAACTGTATAATAAAATATCACACATCAGTTGTGTATGAGATTATATTATTGTATACTGCATGCCGATTAAAACTGCATAGATAGCATTAGAAACTTTTGTTATACCAGATATAAATTCAGAATATTCTATGTCACCTGTGTGTTACAGATTGTATGTACTTATTGTTCTTTTCAAATACACCGAAATCAATTCTGTACAATTTAGCATTTCAATTCCTTGTATTCTATCAATCTTTTCACCTGTCCCTGTCTATACAACGTTGTGTACTGTGTCAAAATTCTATCAACTGCACTGCATGTATAATAAGTATTTATATAATTGATGTAAGAAATTGTAGCAAATCACAAATTATATTTTCAGTAGTTTTTATTTTTGTATCAGCTGTACCTAACAATCTATAATATATCAATACAGACATTAATTCTGTGTAACCACGTATCAATGTACAAAGAAAGATAAGTGTAATATTTTTGTATTGTATATTATTATTATTATTAATAATAAAAATGTTTTATTTGTAACAAACATTGGGATTGATTTCCTAAAGCAGAACAGTTAGCTAATGTGTATGTTAGTAACTAAAGTAAAGCTGTGATCATTGTGACTGCACAATCACCTGCTAGCAAAACCATTTTTAGGTTTTCAATTTTAGATGTTTTTTTTCCTTTATAAGAATTCTCTATTTCTGCAGTCAGACCCAAATGAAACCTATGATTCTGAACCCTTCTTACTGTCCGTCTGGCAGAGATCTATATAAACAGATTAGGAAAGTCTGTTCTAATCCATTTTTCCTATAATCATATCTTAATACTAACACAGGGATCTGAGCCCCAGATCAGCCTAATCTGTAATTACAGCCACTTAATTAAGACTGGGGGTTTGGAAGTGAAGTGGGGGTGAGAAAAGCAGCTGCAATGATTCATAAAGCGATCCTATAATCCATATAACTTGCATTGTGGTGGCTGGGAGCCTGAGATTTGCTGGGAGAATGTAATAGCTGAAATGCCAGATTGTTCATTCCTCAGTATTAGAATATTCAAAGGAAATGTAATCTGGGAGGGCAGATATGAATATAAACAATGTCATTTTATTGGGGATTGGAATAGTTGTGAGCCTGTTTTCTAGCAGCCCCAGAGAAGTCGCAGGGAATGATTTTAGCAGCTGCCAGGAGCCCTGGCCGACCACACACATTAAATGCTATTAAATTTCCATTTTATAGATCTGATTACTCTGAGTGCTTGTCATCATGCGAACTTTACTGCAAGGCTGGATTGCAAACATTTATTTTAATATGAGATTTATTAAAAAGAACTCCAAAAAATCAAGAATTAGTCTCATGGGTTTTGTTTAATGCAATGATACTGATTTACTAAATAATAGAAAAGAACAGGAATAAGCTGCCAGCTGTGTATGTGTGTGATAGCGATCCTGGAAACTAGTCCAATGCTAGGTATACACCATGGGGTCTGTACTGCTTCCACCACCTCTTAGATTGTAAGCTCTTCGGGGCAGGGTCCTCTCCTCTTGTGTCATTGTTTGTATCTTTCTTCTGTAACCCCTATTTAATGTACAGCCCTGCAAAATGTGTTGGAGCTTAATAAATACAGCTTATTATTAATAATAATTTCACTTTCACATTATTTTAACTCATACTAAATTCGTTTAGAAAATATATTTGTCAGTAAATGGACCTAATTTCTAATTAAATGAAATGTATGCATTTTGGGTAAAAGTTGGATGAATGAAATGTGTTTTAATGTAAGGTTTAACTATATAGGCAAAATTCATAAAAAGTGATCTGATATAAGACCATATCAAGAGCCAGGCAATCAACTACTTTATATAGCTTTGAACCTAATTAAGAGATGCTGATCTAATGGTGGCAAATCTAAAGATTATCAGCAGATAAATTCTTTTCACCATTGACTTGTTTAAAGTGATAATCAATACATCGTCCTCTATCAATTTTCGGTACTAGAAATATTGATCACTTGTCAGATCAAACATTCATCCATTGGTGTATGCCTATTACAATGATGTTCAATATACACTCTTTATTCCTATTGTTTTGTATTTGTTGAACATCCAAACATTTTTCTGCAATGTCCATGTAAAGTGTGTGCAAAATATATAAAATATTAACAACACTGATACATAAGAATGTGATATTTCACCAGCATCAGATTTGTATGTCTTAGTCAAGGTTTACAAGGCAGTAATGCAAAACTACAATCACTCCCATGCTTTATCAACAGAACATGGATTAAATGTAATATATTGCAATTTACCAGTCATTAGATGTGATAACTGCATTAACTTTCACTTTTATGGATTTTTTTTTTTTTTTTTACTCTATGCTTTTGCCAATAACATACTTCCTGTCTTAGGGTGACAACACTTATTACAATATTGCAGTAAGATATCCATGGAGAAGCAGAGTTGTCTTTATAGGACAGCAATGACTTACCCCCTTCTCTTCTCCATAACAGAAGGAAGATGTTCTCTAGTTGTTATGGATTGATGTGAATAGTGTAACTGATACAAGCACAACACAGTAAAGCACATGTACAATGGAATGGCAGGTGCAATGTCTTTCTGCCCTTCAAGATATCAGTAAACCAATGCAAGCATTGCCCCTCTGTAAGGGTGGTCAGACATGCACGGGCCATTCAACTGCCCCTGTGCCATTTTAACTCACAAATCTGTTCAGATTCTGTTCACAAATCTGTGCTGTCTTGCATTATGTTGGCACTCTGACACAAGTTGTGGGCTGATAATGTGCGGAGCAAATATGAAGTGGGGGCCCAAATACACAGCATTTTAGTTCCCTGCCATTCTGTTGATTGGGGCTATAGAAAAGATTGGGGCCATGGGCATTTGCTCAATAGCCCCCCCAAGCCAGCCCTGGGGTGTCCCAGTTATACTGCTTGTAGTGAAGGATAGTCACCTGGCTGCCCTGTGTACATGGGTCACAAGCAAGGATAAACACAATTACAATTCCCCTGGCATAAAAAAAATTCCTGGCATATCCCACACAGGCATGATAAATAAGATAATGACATATTTATCAATGACCGGTACAGTTTTTGTATTTAGGTCTTTCCAGTACTATAGAGAATATTTTAAAGGCTCAAAAAGTTTTACAATTTATTTTGTAAGAAAGCAGTTAAAGAAGAAAAGCCTGTCCCCTGCCAGCATGCTGCAGGGAAGGATTCTTGCTTTCTGTGACAGTGCCCTCTCTGAATAAATACCTTTTGTCAAGTTAGAGCTCTCCAATCAGCAGTGATCGTGAATTTCATATTAATAATAATTGCCTAAGCCATTGTCAGATAATAGTTTTTTTTTATATATCTAGGAAATGTTATCAATCCAAATGTAAATATTCAGGATGTATAAGATCTAAAACTTCTCTGCTTCTTTTCTAATGCACTGTAAATATCACACTCCTGTTGGCCTTCGATTAGTTACAAGATTGTAAGCTCTTCTGGGCAGGGTCCTCTCCTCCTCCAGTGTCACTGTCTGTATCTGTCTGTCCTGTGCAACCCCTATTTAATGTACAGCGCTGCATAATATGTTGGCGCTATATAAATCCTGTTCATTAATAATAATAATAATAATAATAATAATATTAATAATAATCATCATAATAATTAATAATAATAATAGTAAGAATAATAATTAAACACAGTTGGAGTTTAGCTGTTTCACCAATGCAGAAGGTAAAGCTGAGACCTGAGCATTGTGCTTCTTGGCTGCCATGGCCTAGAGCGGCACCTAGAGGCCAGAATAAAATTGACATTTAAAGGGCATCTTCATCAATTCCAAATGTACTGAACACATTATAAATGCTTTGTAATGCTCTCTACCATTCATAGAATATTCCTAATAATAGGGCTGAATGAGATTTAAATGTACCTGTGAGATTTTTAATCTACAATTAATTGAATGTTAGTGAAGCCATTCTGTATAGGGTAAAAGTGATTGGCTTTCTTGGGCTAGTGTTTTCCTCCAGTTTAACAAATCATCTACTTGGAGTTATGGAAAGGATTAAAACCTTTAAAAAAGAATTTTAAAAATTGCTAGAATTGAAATTGACATTGATATAGGAATAAAGTTTACATACTGATCTTTCAGCGACATACATTGGTGAAATTATACCAACATGGAAGTTTCTGATTTTCTTGATTGAGATGAGTTAGGTGACTTTTTTGGGGCAGGGGTTTGTTAAAAAATCCTTATTTTTCACATTTCTACATTTTTCGTTACTTCTCAGTGCTGTTGATCCCTTGCAGCCTCTTTGCATGTACTCCAGTGATGGATTTCCTGATGGTGATAATTGGGGACCAAACCTGCCCATTGTGTCATTATTTGGCCATCTGAAGCCAATGATGCCACGTGATAATGCAAGAACACAGTTGGGAAACAGATTGGCATTACTGGACGTGCCTTAAAAAGGACCTTCATGGCAGGATCACCAGGTAAAAAGTCAAAGAGAACCAATCTTCATACTTGGTTTTGGTTAGTGACTCAAAGCAATGAAGCAGAAGGGTCAGCATGACTGCCAAGCAACAATGTCACCAATGGCAGCCTCCATACATCCATAAAGAAAGGTTTTCTTTAAAATTGATCCACAGCCAAAATATTTGTATTTATATTTTATATATTTTATATATAATATTTTATATTATATTTGTAATTCAATAACAATTATTTATCTCCTACCACCCACAGCCTGTGATTGGACAGCAAAGAGAAGAAGAATACTCACGAGCTCAGCTCTCTGCTCTCTTCCTATAAACAGTACAGGGCAGCTGAATGGCCCCTTGTGCTGCTTCTCTATCAAGCTGAGCTGTGTTGTACAAGGACCATGTGGATATTAGATCAAGTCCAGGTAATCACACAGCTTACATCACAAACATTTTTGGAACATATTGGTAAATTATCTGCAATATATTTTATTCATGTGTCTGTAGTCTGTACATTCCCTATAAGGTTCTGAGGAGTTCAGCTTTGACCCCTTACAATGAATCAGAAGCAGAAGTGCTCTTGTCTCCTCTATAGTTTCCTGTCCTTGCTGTGTAGGTTTTGCTCTGTTACTGTGCTTGTCATTATTCCCACTTGCTTTATATAGATCAGCAGGGTGATGATGACCCCATATAAACCATGCATAATACTTACCTCTGCACCAAGAGGTCACCCACCTTACATTTCTGCAAACTTCTCTTGGATCCTGCTCGCCCCCTTGTGGCCATTTGGAGGGTTACAATACCTGCAAAGCAAATCTGTTTTCAGCCAGGAAAAACTTACAGATCTGGAAGTCACTGGGAATAAATATTATGTTCTTGCATTGTTATTTTTAAGAAAAAAAAGGCTGCAATAAAAAACAAACATGGAAATATTCCCTATATAAAAATAAAAATCTTATTGGCCAAATATTCTTGGATACAATTGTTTTATATGGAAGGCAGAAAGAAATCTCCCAAGTGTGCTTCAGGCTGGTGTAAAGTATTTAAGTGTAGAGGTAAATGTGATGCAGGAATTCTGGCTTGGAGGGGTACTTAAAACCCGAAGCTGGGCACAAATTGTCAAAAAAAAAAAGAAAAATAATCCCCTGCAGGTGTATAAAAAGCAACTCTGGCTATTATTTCTCTATCAACCAAAGCTGACTCTGTGCATGTGCAGCTCCGCTTTGTCCCCTTGAGTGATCAGCTTGTTCTCTTCAGCGAGGTGTTGAAAAGTGACAGCTGGGTTATTGAATCTAATACCAATGTCATCTATGAGCTCTATCTATCCAATGGTCATTAGTGGATGCTGGACCTGGTTGTAAAGACAGAAGCAGAATGTGGCCTTACGCCAGGTGCAAATGGGTTTTTCTGTCTGATTGGTTGCTGAAATGTTCTCGGTAATTCTATATATCAATGCAGCCACAAGGTTGGACTGTATTCACATTACACATCTCCAACTTAATATTTACAAATGGTTTAGTTGCACAGTTCTGTTTTTTGTGCATTTTCTATTATTGATACAATCATATATCCCATGTACATGTCCCCTTTTTACACATACCTGTGATTTTTAAAGACATTAAAAACTATTATTTTAACACACATAATATTCTGTATGTTCTGCAACAAGATATTCAGCACATTGCACAGTTAAATTTATGTTGTTAAATAGGAGTACAAAAAAAGAATGCATTTAGATCAGATTCTACAGAGTCTACATATTGAATAATCTATGCATGGAATATTGATAGTTTGGATAATGTTGCTTTATATGATGATCATGTTGCATTTCTCAGAAGGAAGAGAAAGCTCACTTGGAAACGTGTTGAAACCTTTTTGATAAATTTTGACTTTTATTCAATACCAGTTTGGAAAACATGATTGAATCTTTCATCATCATTGAATCTTTCTAAGACTGGGGAGGATAGACTATCATGGACGAACCTGGGAGATCCAGCAAACTCCCATGATATATATATATATATATATATATATAGCCATGGCCAAAAACATTGGATTTATGTTCACCCTTGCATACTTCAAAAAGTACCCAGAAATGGTTTAGGACAAAGTGGAGAATTCTGAAGTGGCCTGCAATGAGTTCAGATCGAAATCCCATAGAGGTCCTGTGGAGAGATCTAAAAACAGCTCTTGGGAGAAGGAACCCTTCTATTCTGAGACCTGGAGCAGCTGGTATATGAAGAGTGGTCCAAAATTCCATTCCAGAGACATAAAAGACTCATTGATTGTTGTAGAAAGGTTTACCATCAGTTCTTTCTTCCAGAGGCTGTGCTACCAAGTATTAAGTTAAATGTGCCAATAATTTTGTCCTGGCCATGTTTAAAATTTTTTGTGGAATGTTTCAGATTACTTTCCTCTGTTTTTTTTTGTGCTCTTCCGGTGCCAACAGGCAAAATAAACATGACAATACCAAAGCATTTGTAATTTTCTGGGAGAAGTGATGCATTTTCTGACATAAATGCAATGGTGCAAATATTTTGGTGAATATTGTATATATATTAAAGGGATAAGGTTATATATATTAGGAATAAGGACTATTATTGCTTCTCATCACTGAAAAGTAACTGGATTTAATATAAACAAATCAAACCATCCAAACTTCATTAATGTTTAACCAACCATAAAGGTATCCCAATATATTTCTGATCAGAACTCTTTAAATCCCTAGTCACATCCAATCTAATAAATGAATTTAGCATGTAAATAATAATGTTGTTCGCATTGGTTCAGTATGGGGATGAACTTAAATGGACTCAGTTGGAGTTTGCCACAAAGATTTTTATTGTAAAGAATTATTGCTAACTATATATTACATAACATTTACATAATGTAAAACAATCTCCAGATATAGGGGAAGCACTAATTTTACTTATAAATATGTTCTATTTCTCTTACAGTGCCGTTGGTACTGAAATTGGATTCAATTCCAACATGTACATGACATATCAGGTCTACTGACCCCTAAAAGTGCATACTATATGGGGAAATGTTTGTTATCACAATCCAATGAGAAGTCACTACAAGTAATAAGGATTGCAGCCTGTAGGGGATGATAGAATTCCACATGTTCAGCTTGATTAATTCCCAGCCTCAGGGGAATTAGAAACCTGAGCAATGCAAACTGGAAGAACCGGTTTCCCCGCTGACAGTCTAGTATTCATTTCATGGATGACAACCAGGACATCAGATCTGACCACATGCTGTACACATGAAGGAATATGTACAGAGATAGACTGATAACCAATGAAGCCAAAGTGCCCTATGTAGCTAAAAAGTAACAGTTATTGGTGCCAATTGGATTGTTCGCTGGTTAATGGCCATGCATGGGGTTTGAAATTTGGCAAAATAGCAATCAAGATCATTTAGATTTAGGGCAGGGGTGTCAAACTCTGGCCCGCAGGCCAAATCTGGCTGCAAGGATTTTTTTTGGCCCCTCAAAGAGATCTGAAAATGGCCGGGAATTACATCTGGCCCGCCAGCCCAATACTACGTGTTGCAGCGAGTGATGCCCCCACTACAATTCCCGGCATCACTCGCGTGTTTAGACCAGTGGCCTATGCGTGGCCCCCCATTGTTGTTCCGTTTTATTTATTGTTCTCTAGACACAAGTAATGCCGGGAATTGTAGTCTTGGCATCACTCACGTCTATAGAACAGGACGTGAGATATGTCTGCCCCTCCCCGCCCCCCTCTCACACATCATAGCCGCCTACAGTAATACATTGTAACTGTAGTTCTGCATGCAAATGATAGAACAGAGGTTAATTTGAATCTTCCATACCAGGCAGTACTAGCAGGAAGAAAAAAAATAGGTTAAATCATCCCAACTGTATTTCTATGATTGTAGTACATAGCTGGGAGGACATAGAGTCAGTATTAGGCTGAGGATCTATTATAGTGTGCTGGAACATGCACAGAGAATCTCCATTCATTTCCTTACACATGGCAGGATCCACACGAATCTCTATGTTACCACCTCATTCATCATTTACATCATTTACATCATCATAGACATTATTCCTGTACACCCATCATGTGACACAAAGCCTAGGCAATGATCACTTGCTGCCTGACTACCAGAGGCATTGTGTTTGTTTCAATCCATTAGAGACGTCGTATTTCGTATTGAAATGTATCGAAATTAGTCTTTTCAACCCTAAAGTGTGTATAGAGGGGTTTGTTTTTGTTAGTTATGGATGAAGTAGTAAACTCCCTCAATTTTTTCAATAAATTTTAAGTTTGGCCCCCGACTTGGTCTATGTTTTTATTTCGGCCCTCTGTGTATTTGAGTTTGACACCCCTGATTTAGGGGGTGCTCTAGAACAGCTGGCGCCAACCGGTGGTGTGCGGACTTGGGGGTCCACGGCTCTGCCAGGGTCAGGAGAAGAACGCCGCTGGGGGGACACACCGGCCAGAGCTGCGGACCACGTACCCAGAACAAATCTTTCACAACACAACCCGCCCACTCTCCCATCGCAGGCTCAGATCTGTGATGGCAGAGTGGGTGGGGTTATTGCATTATGATGTCACTATGGGGGAGGTTCCTCCCCTTTGATTGACAATGCAATGCATTCGCGGTCAAGAGCCGGTAATTTTAGTGATTTGCGCGACCAAAAGCTTGGCGACCATTGCTCTAGAAGACATCGTTGTCTGTCCTATCTCTGGCAAGCTGCTAAATATACAGTTGAATCACTTATGTCAAATAGTTTATCTGCAAAAACATTTGTTATTATGTTCAGCTAGACTTATGATCCAGTTATATCTATCATGAAGCTCTGCCATAGCCAAGACTTTCATAGCAGATACAAGTCTCTGCTAGTCAGCATGCTGCCAGTGATAAAGTGCCAGCGCTGTCCACTATAGCTAAACCTGAGTGTCTTCTGAAACTAAACCATTCCATTATCATTAGAAGACACAAGAGTAAGCAAAAACCTCTCCAAAGTAATGAGAGTTTACCTCTTAGACTGTTATCACCAGAATGGAAAAGTATCCCTTTCCCCTAATACCTAGTCAATTATCAATTTGTGAGTTTTCATCTCCTCGTCTGATCAACAGCACAAATGAGAGGGCGAATCTCCCCAACAGGGGAATTTTGACTATAGCTATAAAATAGGTAATTAGGTAAAGTGCCAATCCAGCAAAATTTTAATTATAGGTAGATTCTGTTGGGTTATGTGTTGGATTTTCTAACTATATGCCGTAATTCTAGACTCTTTCCCTCCCTCCCGGAGAGTTTTGGGTTTTCTTACCCACCTTTGTGTATTCCATTTCCTTTTGTTTCATTTACTGAAAATAAAATACTAATAGAGAAAAAACCTACCAAGAAAAGCAGTAGCTCTTCATAAGGGTAAGAGCAGGGAAATATGCCAGGTAATAGATTCCTTTGTCATATAAAAAAAAGTAAAGTGCTTTAATTCTCAAATGTCCACCAAAACCTGGAATATAAAAATCCTGTTTCATATTAGTTTTTATATTATTTGAACAATGTATTCCTTTTATTTTTCCTTTTGTGTGAATGGGGAACTGTAAACAAGTTAGGTTCATGAAGTGGCATTGGTGGGGGCATTTTGGCCTTGGATGCTAAAGGACCTTGCCCCAACACTGCATATAGGAGTCCTTGTTCTACCCATTTTCGTATTTAAGTGTCCATCTACTGCTCATACAGAATATTTAGAGTATATATAGGGTTCCATCTACAATACATTTATATTTTCTTGTAGAGTAGTCTCATTTACATTCTATTCTTTGTGTGTCCCCTCTCCTGCCCATATCTCTTATATTGGTGTCCATTAGATATCTCTTATGTGTCCCTGTACTGCCCATTCAGTTTCTCCTGCATGGGTGTTCCTGAAAAAAAATGTTCTACAGGTAAAATTCTGGGGTTAAAGGTTAAAGCTTCAATATGGCATAAAAAGTTTGGTTATGTTATCTTTTTATAATCTGTGCATTTTTATCGCAATATTTTTTGGCTTCTGCTTTATTTCCGGGATCCTAATGGGTTTACGTATTTAAAGACAGTGACCCGTAACTATAAAAACCATTGGAGCAGTATGGCAGCTTTACTGCTATCACTTTCAGAAGCAAGCGTCCCTCTATGGCACTCAATGGAATCTTCACTCTGATACCTAATAGATATAATAAAAAGGAAATTGAATTTGGTGTGATTTGAAAATTGAAGTGAAAGAAAGTTTCCTAACTCCATTGGTAAAGTAGCTTCTAAGATGATCAACAATAGGGTGAAGTTCTCCACATTTGGGGGTTGCAACAGAAACCCCAACCCAATATTTCTCAGCAGAACAGTCCATCAACCAAACTGCTTGGTGTGAAGCCTACATGAACCAAACAATCCAATCCTGCAAATTGATTTATATATTCATTGGACAGTATGTGATAGTACAGACATTTTTTGATCCCTATGACCATGTTCCATGTAAACACAGATCTGAGATGGTTTATCCAGAAAAAAGGGAAATGCAAAACTTGGTATTCTAATATCTTATATGTACACCTAAATAACACCTAGTACACACAGGCTGATGTTCACCTTGATCTAATAAAAAGGATGAATGTGAAGTAAATTCAACTCATTGTAAGCAATTCATTTTGGTCCAATAAAAAGGGTGAAGCTGAAGTTCAACCCATTGTAAGAAATTGGTTTTGATTCTAAAAAAGATATGGAAATATTGGTAATTAATAAGTGAAGTTTCACAAGTCCAATCCCCATCATTCCAATCTGAAAATAAGACCAATTTCTAATGAGAAAAATGTTAAGAACTAAAGACTATCATACACTCATGTGCCATGTTTTGTGACATTCTACTAATCAGATATTTGATAAAATTGGTAAACTAGAACAGTGTACTTTAACCAAGATTATATGGAAGCCTGGGGTCCCTCCAGAGGTTGGTAGGGGTCCTTGAGCAATGAGCAATTACTCTCAGGTTTATTTACGAGATATCACTGATCTTTTTGGCTTTATGTAAGAAAGAATGACATTCTCTCCACTAGCCAGCAATGTAAGAGCCATTCTTTCTATTGATACCATGCTATATACTATGAGCTGTGGATATAGTAATTATAGCAGGGGTTCCCTAAGACCCTCATGTTAAAAAGGTTGAGAAAGGCTGATCTAGCACAATATTGGCAGTAAATAAAAAATTGTGTGTTAGGCCCAAGGCTTGAGTTGTTCAGATGTTATTACCCACACCAGGACGCAGAGCTCCGCAGCAAGCTGATATTCATAAGGCGTCCAGCCTTGGTACATACACACCACATTGTCTATCAGAATGATACGTCTGACATTTAGAGCATCAGTTATGAAAGAAGTCTGACATTTTACCAAGGACACAAAGTTTATTTCTCTAAATGGATTTACTACAAACTTTCTGTATGGGGGGGTGGACACTAAAGTTTCTGTACAAAAAAAACAACAACAAAAAGTAAAAGACATAATAGAAAATGAATAAAGTAAAATATAACACAATCAGTGCATGTTTTTCACAAGTCAGTGTATCAGAAAATATTTGTTTACAGATATATGGAATGAATGAAGTTTAATGCCACTCATAGATTTTTGTTGGCCGGAGACAAATAAGTTGATTTAGTAAAGGAATAGGCTCCCTCTAGTAAATCAGAAATTCAGTAAGCTACATAAAGGTAAAGCGGTGTTCAATTAAACAGATATATTTTTTATGTTTGCACATTTATATTAGGCATTTACCCTCCCAAGGGAGCATTCTACATGATTTTGAAAATCAACCCCAATTAACAGTCATGTTTGTCTCAAATTGTACACAGAAGTGCAAGCATTGATGAGACAATTCATTCAACATTAAAAAAAAGTTTTCTTTTCCCATGTATATATTACATTTTGTTTACTAAAGTAATACAGACATCTCACTTTGCAATGTTAATGTAAACCCAGCATTGTAAATAAAACGGATCTGTCTTCATCTGAATGCTAAATCATAAAAAACGGATTTATATAAAAGTTTTTTGCTAGATGACTGGCTTAAAAAAAAATTGATTTTTTTTTTTAGTAAGCGAGGTGAATATTTGCTTTATGAGGAAAGAATCTCTACTTCATTAGTAAATGAATCCTTATGTCAAGGAGAACCAAGAAACTAATGATTTATGGTATGATATATTAATCCACAGTTATCTGTGCCGGCAAGCATTCCAGAACCCACTATGGATAAGGGAAAACAATAACATTTAGACAAAGGTTTCCAATTTATTATTCCCTCAAAAAACTCCCAGTTGGTGCTGTCTAGGGTTGCTTTACAGACAATAGACCTTTATCTGATTTATCCAAATATGGTCAAATGGGAAGATTTTTGACTCATATTAAAATTATCTCGTTGTTTCAAGAGATGCTCAAAACTACTGAACTTTATTTTTTTAAATTGTAAAAAACTGGCAAAAATTAATTCAAATGACAACCTTATGTGATGGACTGGCAAAAACTGAACCGACCTATCCTAATGGGTAAAAATCAGGCTTCTTTTAAATCTGCTTAATATTGCCAGCAAATCTTTAAAATTGCCAAAAAGCAATGTATATGGCAATGCTAGTTACCTTTCCGTCAATGGGTTGATTTACTAAACTAATTTAGGCTTAGTTTACTTAGCAAGGTAAATTGAAATTCTAAAAGGTATCATATCGCTTAATGGTGAAAATTTACTTTGCAAAAAAATACCCAATCAAATAAATGTAAAAAAATCATGATTTTATTAGCAAATGATTGGATAGTTTAAACTGATTTATTAAGCTAAGAGAATTATCCTTTTGCTAGGTAAACAGCCTAAACTCATAGAAAATCATCCCCTATTTATTGTACAGCACTGTATAATATGTTGGCAATTTTTAAATACACTTTATTAAAAATAATAAGACAGAACTTTGCTGTAGCTGCACATATTAAAGTATTTGAGGACTGGCAGATAACTCCCCACTTGTTTCAGCCAGGAAAGCAAAATTACAATTAAAATCAAGCAATATTGTTAATTGACCTGATCAATGTTCCCAAAACTTATCACTTAACTTTTCAAGACAAATCAGTCCACTGGTGACCCAAGCTTGTGAAGCTGATAATACCCCCAACAGGAAGACTACCCCCAACAGGAAGACTAATGGTTAGTTGTGGCTTCTAATAAATAATTCCCATATAATAATGACTACCAAGTGCTGTATGACTGGGAAACGAAGATCATGACAATGACAAAAAATATTGATCTATAGCTATCATAGGCAGACAAGCAATCTGTACAATTGTGTTTTTCATGGAATTACATATCTTAACATACACCATGCATATCTTACTGGGATCGCCAGCTACTGAGTAGCTGTAAAATTACTTGCTACATAATAAAGTTACGGAATGTAAATAGTTCCTAATAACATCATAAAGACATAAATAGGCTTATTTAATAAGGCAGTAAAAAGATCAAGTATTTTATACAAAAGAATAGCATAGCAATCAATAATTTTTTTTAGCTAATCTGACATAGGAACATTGTGTGTTTTAATGTAGATAAACCATACTTAGCACATTACCATTGCTCTTAATACTGCTTTAGTGAATAGGCTCCAATGATATTTCAACTACATATATCTTTCCAGTCCAGAAGAAAAGTTGGGTTGTCTCATGTAGGAATTGTTGTTGTACTGGCAGACTCCATTCATCTGAGGTGCAGGTAATGTCAGTAGCTGCTCTGTGTGTCCTATGCAACTGGCAGGCCTCATTGAAAGTCTGTTGGAGGCCCCATAGATTTGAGAATTATTAGGAGAATAGCTGGTTTGAGGAACCTGAAGGTGAGGAGGGGAAGAAGAGTAAGAATAGGACAAATTGGAGGCAATAGGATTAGTTGACCTGTTGATCAAGGAGCCTACACCAGTAGGGCTGATAGATTGAGTCTGAAAACAGGACAGGTCTACAGAACAACTACTCCCCATGTTCTCAAGGTCCCCATTCAAGCCCATGGAGTGGTGGTTGAGCTCAGAGCCAGGCGAAGGCTGCATCATGGACTGCTGGTTGATGAGACTGTCTATGCTAAACATTCTGTGGGGTCCTTGTCCTGATCCAGCAGGGCTCTGGTAATGGTGGACCATTGCTGGGTGATGGGAGGTGGTGGAATGTATTTGGTTGTAGCCAGATCCCACACTGGAGTAGAGGCTGTTGGTAAATGAAGGTCTTCCAGCTGGAGTTGGGGTGAAGGCACTGCTGTTCTGCATGTATCCTGGATAGGTGGTGATATCAGTTCTCTTGAACCTCTTTCTCCTCCTCAGGAAGCTTCCATTATCAAACATATCTTCTGCTGCAGGATCCAGAGTCCAATAATTCCCTTTTCCCGGGTGACCAGGTTCTCTGGGAATCTTCACAAAGCAGTCATTGAGGGTCAGGTTATGCCTGATGGAATTTTGCCACTTTTTGGAGTTCTCTCTATAGAAGGGGAACCTCTCCATGATGAACTTGTAGATCCCTCCCAAAGTCAACTTTCTTTCTGGAGAATTGGCAATGGCCATGGCAATCAGGGCAATGTAACTGTAGGGTGGTTTCCCTTTCTGCACTGGACGTTTTCTTCTCCTTCCAGCAGAAGCCTGGACTTGTTCTTCAAGGTGTCCTCCAGCACTGAAGTCCTCCACTGGACTGCAGTTCCCCTTAGGCTCACATTTAATGGAAACCCCATCCTTGAGCCTTACAGACCCTGGGGAGTCCAAGGACAAGTTTGGAGAACTCCCCATAGGACTGGAGCCTTCACTGGGTGATTGCTGCGATTCTACAGTCATGGTGCACATGCCTGGGTAGTAGGAAAAGTTTGCAAAATTCATAAACAAAACCCTCTCAGATTCCCTTCAGTAAATGTCATCTGGGATCTCTCCAGACAGACCAGGTGCTGCTCCTTCTCATTAGACCTGGCTTATATATCAGAGTTCAAAAATCCGGCGCCTCCCAACTTCCCAGCATATGTCAAAGCCCTTAATTACAATATCACCCTCCCCCTTCAGATGATGGTGCTAGATAGCTTCAACCACCATCCACATCTACTACAGCAGCGATCAGGAATGGGTGAGCAGAATGTGTGAATCTGTACCTAGCATCCAATATCTCTGCTGGAGAACCACAAGTCCCAGAGAGACTTATACGCTTGGACACATGTTTTCCTATAGAGAGCTACTTGTTCTACCTTCATGGGTAAAGTTTGGAACTTTGATGACAATTAGCAAAGAGCATGTAGCATGTAATTGCTGCCTAATATATAATATCAAACATTCCTCATCTGTACTGCACAAGATATAAAGTGATCTGAGCAGCAATAGGAGAATTCTAGATTGTCAATGCTTGTATCAGAAAGGATCTATGTGTCATACAGATTGTCAGGAATTGTAGGCATTGTGTTACTTTGTAACAATAATCTGCAACAATGTATCAATGCACCAACTCATTGAGATAGAAGAAAAAGGAATCTCTCTATGAGCTCTATATATAAAACAGGGAATCAGACATCCCCTCAAACATTTGTTTTAATGACAGTAATTCTCATGATTATTACCAAGGAATGGTTGGGTGAATGTCAGATTCCCTGTTTTATAAATAGAGCCCCATGTGTACATAGAATCAATGATGATCAATGGTAACAATATCAAATATTCAATGATAATCAGTATATTATGAATAATAAGTATAGTTGTAGAAAGTTGGAAAATCCGACTTAACAGTATATATAAAGTATAACACTTGAAAAAAATAAAAATAAAATAAAAGTAATAATTAGAGTCATATAAATATTTTTACATAAATAAATATAAATTGTATTATTTTATAATTATTATATACAATGTACTTTATAATTATTCTATTAGTATTATGCAATCATTTTTAATTATTGTAATCAAATAAAAACATATTATTTATTTGTATACATTA
>NC_092865.1:15627963-15759976 GCF_032062135.1 Pyxicephalus adspersus | reverse complement strand
CCTATAGAGTTTTATATTGGTATAAACTCACAATAAACTTTTACAACATAAAATGTAGAGCCTGACTTATTCAACAATATTGAAAATGACACATTATATGTATTGAATAATTTTATTGCAAGAAAATAAGAATTCTATTTATCCCATGCTAAATATTTACTACTTTTTCAAGCACCATATTTACACATAATAGGGGCAATTTTGTTTATCATTGGGAAGGATCTGCTGGATTATGGGCCAATAAGATCTCCTGATAGGAGGATTACTAGGCTGTTCTTGCCATTCAGCACCCAGGCCGGGAATGTTAATTGATATCTCTGGTAATGAGGGTATTATTCATATTGGGGTAATTGTTCTGCTAATAGCACGAATATTTGGACTGTCTGTGCTGGCGTGGGAAATAAAATATATTTAATGTTTCTCTATATTGCTATGGATGAGTTTGTGGAGTGCTCAGATGGAGTCACCAATTTATATTACCTGAATAAATGAATGGGATACTTATAACTCAGGACAGTTCCAGGTTTGTTGAGATGGCTGTACATTTCATTGCATGGGTCCAAGAACAAATCCTTGTTATGTCTTGCTCAAACATTTTCTAAAAATGACTTTTTTTTGGTTGGCAGGCATTAGGCAGACACATATATTAATACTTATACAATCTGATTTTCTTCATTCATAGCAGATTCCCTCGAATGAAATATACATGCTGATTTTTTTCTCTTTTATTTACATAATGCATGATCAGGGAAAACAAACATACATTTAAATCTTGTACCAATGTTTGTTCCTAAATCAAAAAAGGTTCACAAACAGGTGTCATGGAGCAAGCTTATAGGCATGATAGGGCCCTGAGACATAACAGGAACCCCTTTGATTTGACCTGGTCTGGGCTACTGCAGCAGAACTTAATATGTGAGTAAAAGAGACAGTACTAGGCTTAAATCAGTTTATATGTTGAGAAAGAGCATAGTGATTGGAGGAGAAAGCAAAGTGACAGAGAAATGAGCTCCTCACTATGCTGCTTCTCCTTCACTGCCCATTCACAGACTGAAGGTGTATTTAATACCCTGGGCTCAGAGCATGTAAGATAAATTATGCTGGTCATCATTCACTGTGGTGGAAAAGAAATAAAACAAGGGACAGCTCCAGAATAAAGTAAATTATTGCAGCAAAACTTGCTTTCTTCTGTTTATTTTTTTTAACTGGCATTTTGCTAGTAGGTCTTAATGGTGGTTAAAATATAGATGTACCTTCTTCTGGGTTCCAATGCTCCTTATGTACTATACTCAACATCAGCACAGTCCTGCCCTACACAGCCCGTCTGTTTGCTTCCATGGTTATATCCTTTTTACTGCCAGGTCAGAGAGCATATAGCATAACACTGAGATGCAAAAGGAGACCCCAATAGTAGCAATATGTTGAGGTCCTGTGGGTGGTAAATCCGCAGCATAAAGTGAAATAAACAGGGCATAAACGTATGAGTTATACCAAGCAAGATGGTTGTTAACCTCCTTAGCGGTTCATTTCTTTCGGGTTTTATATGTCTAAAAGCGGTACATTGCTTTTCATGAAAATTTATTTTACAGTATAATATAATAGTATGAGTATAATAAAGTTTGAAACACAATATCATGTAAAAATGATAAATTGAATAAATTAAAAAATCTATATATTTAAAAAAAAAATACATATTATACTCATACTAATTTATGTACTGTAAAATAAATGTTCTTGAAAACAATGTACTGCTTTTACACGTATAAATCCAATGTATTGCATTCAAAACAGTTAATTTGTATTGATTGCAATACAAATGGATTTTTCAATTTTCTGCCCCACTCCGCCAGTAACGTACACAGGCACCGACGTCACAGGGAACTCCCGGGTCATTCATCGGATGCAGAAGCCGGCCCGAAGAAGAGAGAAGAAGATGGAGATCGCGGCGATGGACGACGCGGGACTCCGGCAGATCAGGTACGGCTCTATTTATCATTACCTCCTATAGGATTACGTACCCCGAGTGTGACTCAGGGTTACCACTTTTAGCAACTTTTTTCTACCCCGGTGAAACTCCGGGTTACCTCTAGGGAGGTTAATGTACATAGCGGGAAGGGTCCCTAGGGGCTGTTGTCAAAGAAAAACATTTGTTCGACTTGGTGAATTTTAGTCAAACTGGGTTCACTGGACTTGGAACAAACCAAACTTGGACAAGTTCTCATAGCAGAAGTTTGTGGTCCGTCTGAGGATTGTCAGCCCTGTAGTTTGTCACTGCATGTTTAAACTTGTCCTAACAGTATTACCAGCCATCTGTAATCGAACAAATAGTCAATGAAAATGTATTTGGGTTGGCCGTGATGTCCGTTATTTTTTATAGGTGTTCATTAAAATAAGTCCTAGCTTTTCCCAAGTTTTGCATTATTACTCCATGTCTGTCTTCAATAATGAGAGTGGTAGACTTATGTGATTTTCCCACTGCACCATATTCGGCACCGAGAGAGAACCAGGCTGAGCACCACAGACCAGTCTACCAGGAACTGGTTGGAGCAGAAGGCTGCATAAGGAACCAACATTACCAAGAAGCCAGGTGCTTACCAGTCTTATCCCACCTCACTTCCATCTGGGCCACCTTCCACAGTACCAGGGGCACCTAGGCAGGATGGAGGCATTAGCTGCACACTTGGCAAATGGGCTGCCTTGACAGGCTGGCAGAAGAAAAGGGCAATCGTTTAACTTGTTGGTGTAAAAGCTATATATTGGGGATACAAGTGACAAATGAGGGTGACACTTTTTGGGGAACAAATTAAAAAAGTGTGACGATGCCCACACTTTAGCCATTTCCACCAGTTTTACACAAAGTGTGCTGCTGACTTCATTCATCCGTAAACAAAAATTGGGTGCTCAGAATGGGTTTTCCTCATTTACCACCCATGTAGTTGGTAGAGTTGTTTAAATATGTCTCTGCTTGATTTGGCAAATGTTCAAATGAACAGAGGCTAATGGATGGCCAAAGCATGTTTTTCCTTGCCAACCACTTAATTTGCAAGATAATCAAAATTTAGAAGTGCTTACAAGTACATAAAGTCATACAGTGGTGATTCTCATTGGCTGGTGCCTAAGGACCTCCGGCTGACCAATGCCTACCGCCATTTTCATTGGCATAAAGCCTGTCAGCTGCCCATGATGTTATAAACAAGTTAACAGGCAAACGAGGCAAATGTTGGATTCTGTTAGGACCAACCTGAATGTTGGATGTTTGGGCCAATTTGCAATTGGAATCTAAACAGCAACGCTACTCATGGATGTAAAGTTGGAGAAGAACTGATTTAATGTATTAAGCAACCACAGAGGAATGTATCATAGGGTGGACATTCCCATTTTCATGTCTGTGGAACATTAAAATCCCCTTCATATTCCCTGAAATGTTTTACCAGTCATTTCCTGTTCTGGGTCACTGAGTTATTGCTCAGTACAAATCCAGTCATTGCAGCATGAAAAAGTGACAGCGTTCATCTCTCCTCCAGCTAAGGAAAATGAGAACCTGGGGTCAGGTCGTGGCTACATTACCCCTGCTTGGGGCATAAAGGATGTACGGTGATCTGCAGAATTATTAAATGACTGACTATAATAAGACTCAGTACCTTGTCACCTTCTATTACAAAAAGACATAAAGCAATATGTTACAGGATGGAAAGTTATGGTTTGCTGATCCTGCCTATTCAGGGCATGGTAACAGATCAACTATAGAGATGGGGGAATTAGAAGAACACACTTATTTTTACAAATGGATCCAGCTGCCCTGATCAGTAAAGTAGAGCTTTAGTTTCCCTAATTAGTACAAGCCTTCACTGATCATATTATATATATATATATATATATATATATATATATATATATATAATTTATATAAACTTACTTATAAGTCTAACAAAATATGATAGAGTTCCAGTGAATGAGAACCTTACTAATTGGTCACACAAGAGTGGTGAAATATACATTCTGCTTTTTCTGGGATGAATCACTCCATATGTGATATAGGCAAACCACATTTCAAAAGGCCATTAGGGCTGTTTCTAGGCATAAAGGGTAGTTGTTTAGGGTGCCACCTAGTGGTGGGTATCATTTAATTCCCCTGCCAGCCTGTCGCACGAAAAAGCAAAAGCCAAGGCTCCTCTTTTTCCTCCCACATAACCATAGCAGTCCAGGCAAGAATAGAATAATGTTCACAGCTATCTGCTCCAGTTTTAGGTCTAAAGTCCAATCCTGGCCTCAAATTACAAGTGTTGGAATCTGATGTCACACCTCAATCAGCCATGAGCTAGACCAGATAGCTATGGTTATTTTTCTATACTTCAAGCTCATAGCATCCAAAAAAAGATAAGCTTTCATTCTCATGTACAATATGACTTGTGTAATATGGATCAATATTTACCAAAATCAGAATGGAACCCAAAGAATCAGATGCTGAGGATTGGTTGGCTGCTGGTTTTATTCAACCAAAAGCTTCAAAGCTGCTCATGCATATTAGAAAACTCACCTTATTATTTCTGTATGAATTCCTTTAGGTTACATCAACATATATATGTAATTCCATCATACTTCCAAAATCATAGGAGTTGGAGTTGTGCCTGATCACTAACCAAATGGAATAAATTACTTTCTATGGTGTAAGCTACACAGATACAATGTAGTAACATTCATTCTTCCTGGAATAAAGTTGGACCCTATGGGATTTCTTGGTGTTACATGTTAATTCTGTGCCCTAAACTACTTATTGTTAACTTTTGTTTTAAAAGCACCAACCTATTCTGTGGCATTGTGCAAAGATCAGGGTTTGCAGATAGTAAATATGCATAGCATACATAACAAATACAAACAGAAACACGTTATTCTGCTAAAAACCTTTGAGTGGATTTTCAATGGAAGTTGTGGGTGTAGCATTTTATACTTCACTCCCATCTCTTCATATTATTTCATGAATTAGGTTTGTATGTTAATAATACTGAATAGGTTATTTACTATGCTGCTGTCCAGTGTTTTGTGCTTTAGGTACATCATATCTGCTTGGTTGGATTTACAAACTTTAGTTGTGTAATGCAGATGTATCCATTGTAAAGATGCTATAAGGAGGATTTGTTAATGCTTCCGAGTTACATTGACACGGGTACTTATGCCTGGCACACACAAGCAGATCCACTGCCAAGTTGGCATAAAACAGTCAAATCTGATTCATTTTCAGATCAGTAATTGATCAGTTGGAAGCTTCAAAATTCTGCACACATTTGTGCAATATATTTTTTTCAGATATAATCAATCATTTGTACACAACTGGAAGCAGATTTTTTATTTGTATTCACTTCTGATTTAAATTTTTTTTAGATCAGATGTTGATCAGATGTAAGAAAGCCCCTAGACCTTGTGCACACAATCAGATTTTTACTTCTGATTTGACGGGCATGTTTGTAAATACCAATTATTGATCTTACTCAAGTCATGTCAAGTGTACAAATCAACAATAAAATTCTGATTGTAAATCCAATCACTTTATATCCAAAAAATATATCGAAAATATCCAAAAAAGTGCAGAATACCATACATGCAGTGTATGTGCAGTCTTGTCTAACTGCTCCATGATCAATTGGTTGGAAAACACAGCACACAAGTTTAGGATATTCTTCTCTTTTGATTGTCAGTCTCCAATATAAAGTGATTAGAATTCCAATTGGAATACTCAATCATTCCAACACACAACATGGCACCACATATTATTTTATTATTGATAATTATTGGAATTTGAAGCTTCAACCATCAATATTATTTTATCATTGGAATTTGATTGATTGTTCACACAACATGTTGGAGCAGAATTGTCAGCCGAGTCTTCCTTGCAGTGCTGTAGGTGACAGAGCCATCCATCAAGAGGTATTTACACAGACAACTGATGTTGTGATTATCACACCCCACACACTTACCATATCAGTGTGCTAGTTTGTAACTTGTTAGCTCTATTTGTGTTCCATTGTTTATGGTCAAATGTCTTTTCTTTGGTAATGTCGGTGCTGTTGGCATGTTAGTGTTAATTACCTGTAAGAGGATAAGTGTTGCCCTAGGCTTTAGCACACTGTCTCTGTCCATTTCCACAGCTTGCCATCAGATGGACACTAATCTCCCCTTATTAGCAACCCCCTCCCCCTCTGGACACAATGAGTTGTGAATTACTCATTAAGCAGCGTGCTGACACCTTCACCTAACCCAGCCCAACTCCATCACCCTGCACATACCCCAGAACTGCCCAAGGCAAAAAAAGTAAGGCTTGTCTGACATGTGTGCTACTTGTTGGTTGAACAATCCTAATTCAGATTCAACAAATCATAATTCATATATATAATGTAGACCAGAGTTTCTCATCCATGGTTCTGTGGATCCCTAGGGTTCCTCCAGAGTTCTGCTCAGGTCAATTTAAGTGACACCAATGATCTGTTTGGCTATCTTTGATATTCATCTCAATGACCACCTAATTAATGTCCTGTGAGCTGTGAATATAGTAATTATAGGATAGGTTCCCTGAGACTTGAGAGTTCCCCATGGGTTCTTCTACCCAAAGCATTCTTAGCCAGGTTTTTAATAAAGTGTACATCCCTTCTCAAGGTCAGCACTACACTACAATGGTTTGGGTCATTTTACCTAAGCCATTTTCAGCCAAGGTTTTATAGAATCCTTAGGTTCGCCCAGAGGTCTCCAGAAGCAACATGAGCTGTAGCTGGTTGACCTTCTTTTGGCTGCTTGATACCATCTTTTGGTGTCTTGATATTTATATGCCCAATACCTTAAGGAAGAACCAGCTGCTTGACAACAATGATCCTTTTTAGCTGTATATAGGGAGGGGGGCATTTTTTTACTGGGCATTTTTCCTGCGGTCTGGGAACATCAACATCTGCAATAAGGGTTGTACAAGGGTGGAGGTGAGGAAAAGACCTGTAGATGAAAGTGAAACTGCTGCAGAGAATGCTTAAGTCCCTACCCATGCCAGATAGGGCTAGGCTGTATTCTAGAGCTAAACATTAGGTCTAGATGGACAAATAGTTTATTGAAGAAAACAGCCTGACAACAGAAAATTATATTTACCAGTGCTCTGGTTTCCACTTTTTCCTGCGATAGTGACCTTTCCCTGTTCTGGTAAGTGATCCAAAATGGCCAGAAAGAACCTATACTTACATCCTTACTCCATAAAATCCCATGCACAGATTCTAGTTTCAACGCTGTCCTACCGCCATGTTTAAAAGTGACCAGTGGGGTGGAGAGCAGGTCCACTTACCTACTCAGCAATACCACCATGCACTGGCCAGGACCTCTTTGGAGTTGGACTTTAAATATCACCACCATATCAAAACTGAGAGAAACAAATTTTGTAGGTAAAAAGTTTCTTATATTTGGGTTGCTTGCCAGAGGAGGCAAATCAGTGAACAGTATATAGATAGGCTTTAGGTAGCAAATTATTTTGTACCATGAGGGTAGTGTCAGAAAAATTTGCAACTGACCATTCATGGCACAAAGATCATTCATAGGTAAGAACCCATTGTTCTTCTAGAACAGTCATTCTCAACTGTTCCTCCAGAGGTTACTGGGGGTTCCTTGAATAATAGAGGATTGACTTCTCATTTAAGGGTACTTGCATAGTTTCAGGTTAAACATTACAGTACACGCAAGTATTCCTTTGTCTGACAATAAGGGTGGCATTCTGACCACCAATGTAGGGATTGCATTCTTGCATTCTTCCTACTGACAAATTTAGGGAAATTTTACCCATCAACTGCTGAATTATTTTTAGTGGGGGTTCCCCAGAATCTTAACATTTTTAACGGTTCCTGTGTAGTAAATGGTTGAGAAAAGCTGGTCCAGAAGTTTATTAGTTACATACATTTATAAATTCTCAATTGTATGTACCAAATGCTATCCCTGCACACAAAAGTTATGGTGGGTGTTGCCAAACAGCTCTGGCCACCCTGTGCTTCTGGGGTCCACAAAAGTTGCATGGGCTCTTATGGCTGTAGTAAATTCTTTGATTGCCTGTACATATTTAACATCCACAGATACTTAGCATGAATTCACATAACATGAAAAAAAATATATCTGATGCTAGAGACCTGTTAATTCCCCAGTCCACCCATGTTTATTGCTAACTTTAACTTCCATCTATTTTGGGTCTTGGTGTCTTGGTGTTTTTGTAATACAGTGCATTCAATATCCCAGGTAGGGCAATAGAATAAATTTACTGATTTTTTTTTGTATATGACTAATTTTTATCATACTACTTGACCCCTTTCATCCACCATGTAGGAGTTTCTTTACTTTCGATGAGAAGCCTACATGTCAAGCCTTAACTGGTGTGGACATGTGTGGGATCCCTGAGCCGTATCTGTAGGAAAATCTCATTTTGGATGTCCCTGCTACAAGCAGGTCATCCTTAATGCTCTGAATGTCCCAGGCTGAAATAAAAAAAAAAGAGAGAGAGGCAGAGAGAAGCCTGAGGGGAAATGTTCTGGGCCTAATCCTTTCTGCCATCCTGCATATTCATGGAACATTGTCATAACACATCAGGCTGTTTGCTAGGACAAAAGACCTGTCGGCACCCCTCCTAATTCTTCTGATGGGCAGGAGACAAATGCTGAGTAAACACTTGGAAAGAATTCACTGGCCCATTCTCCCAGCGATGAGAAAGGCCTGAGCCTTTCTTACAGGCCCAGAACTGCTCAGCCCATTAAAGTACGCCCCATGTCCCGTGAAAGAGGAGCCTACCAATGATGAAAACATGGATTATCTCATTTCACTCTCCTTGTATCAAACAACTCCGTCCATTTGGAGTGCACTTGGTCTGACACGCAATTACAAAAACCGGGAACATGGCAATTGTTCCTGAAATTTTACAGATGACCTTCTACTGGGAAAAAAACAGTTATTGCTGGCATTTGGCCTTTGCTTTAGACAATTGAAAGACTTTGCTAAATGGGACAACAATCCCCCTGATCTGTCTGATCCATGGTTTTCCATCCCTTTACTATTAGATGGTCAGGGTTTATTATTGTTAGACCAATGGCTAATAAAAAAAGTTATTATTGAAATATTTGATGTGATTTTAAATGTTTGGGATTCGTGTTGTATGTTTTCTTTTAATAAAGTCAATCTAACCTCGAAGTCTATAATATTCAGTTGCTAAAAGCAGTACATCATAAGAAATTGCTATGTTTTTTCATTAAAATACTATTTTCACCTTTTCCGTTTTTTTGCATCTCATAGCTGCTGATCTTCCTGATCCTCTTTTGACATATTCCTGTCTACATGCACCCCATCATCTGTAGCACCTCATTATTTTAGACTAGATGTTTGGTAGACCATGGCGGTGCAGTATCTGTTGGCAAGGCTGCTTGTAGTCTCCGGCAATGGGCCTGATTTATTAAAACTTTCCAAGGCTGGAAAGCATACACTTTAATAAGTAAAGCTGGGTGATTCAGCAAACCTGGAATGGATCTGGTCCAAGATTCAAAACATTTGCAGGCAAACATGACGTGTCAAGACTATGACCTTTATTGCAGGATTGTCAGGTATTGTGGTAGTACAAAACTGCATTTATGAAAGATTGAAAACCACATATGCAATCATTTTGAGATTTTAACGTGTGTATGAGATTGCAGTAAATATGTATAAATCTAATATATTTTAAAGCACACCTATAGATTTATTCTGTAGCATGTGAACAAGACATAATACAGTTAGCATCAGTAATGTACAAAAGAAAAATTAAGTCAAGCTGCATAAAGAAATAATTATTTTATTCATCCTATACTATTAAGCAACATGTCCAGTCTGTGTATGTATTATGTATATGCAAATCTATTATTATCACATCTTTGTATATTAAAACAACTCATGCTCATTCACATTATAGGCTCTGTTTACGGAGGTAATGTACCAGGATGTGCCCTATAGCCTCTACCAGAATGGTTTATTGATGGTACCGGAGATGTAAAGCTAACCAAATGACATTTAGACAGGGTGGCACATGCTGGCACATCTCTGTATAATGAGTATCTTTCCTCCCTATGGTGTCCACTGGAAGACCATGGGAAAGTGAGAAAGCAAAAAACATGAGGTGCCGGAAAAAGAACTTCCAGGGCAGAATCACTATCATTACGTATTATTTTAATGTGCCATTGGAGTCACAAGATATTTTCCTTGACAGAGACCATAAGCCTGATTTATCAAAGCTCTCCAAGACTGGAGAAGATAGACTAACATGGGAGAACCTGGGTGATCCAGTAAACCTTGGATGAATTTCCTAAAAAGCTACTGGCTACTGTTATTTTCCAAATATAAAGCCA
The DNA here is from genome assembly GCF_032062135.1 of Pyxicephalus adspersus. NCBI lineage: Eukaryota > Metazoa > Chordata > Amphibia > Anura > Pyxicephalidae > Pyxicephalus > Pyxicephalus adspersus. The sequence continues at coordinate 15,749,600 of NC_092865.1, read as the reverse complement.
GGGGAGTTTTGAAGATCCTCCATCTTAGTGGACGTGACCCATACATTCTCCATGTATTGGCATAGAAGGTCTAAAAAAAGCCAACTCAGTAGATTATCTGCAGGTGTATGAGAATCCATAGCGTATGCCTTCACAACCTGTATGTCTGCTGGGTGAATCCCTTTGTAAACAAAAGTGGCCTAATCCTCTAATGCACTAATAAAAGGTTGCCAGTCACTGGAGGAACTATGCTATAAGAAGTCACATTACCTTCATTATGGCTGACATGTCTCTGATGACCTGTCAGCCCTCTATGTCTATTCCTACAAACACGTAAAACCTTCTGTCTGAAGAAGGGAATGCTGCACTTCCTGGTATTTTAATGAAGGTATTTCCTGCTCCTTTTGGATCTCATTACTCCTAAATCTCCATCCCTTAAAATGTATGGTCTTGTTATATTCTCATGAAGTTTGGTCCTCAGTAGTATCATCTACTGGTAAGGACCAAACTTGGTCAAAGAAATTAGAGATCATTTGTCTATAAAACATGGTGTAATCACCAGAATATGTTTTTTTGAACAGGAGTTTTGGGATTCCCATATCTGTTCTAGAAAGTACAGGCAGAAGGGGTGAATGAGATGACACCTCTGGATATTGTTAATTCCAGGGTGAACGATAACACTTCACTAAGTATATCTCTGAAATATTGCTATTTATTCCAAGATCATTACACCATGATGGTCTACTGCAATCTGGTATTACACAGAGATAGTACACAAAGAAAATTGTAGCCCAGTCTAACTGAAAATGGCCAGACTGGGTAACCAATATGTCGGGAATAACGGTAAAATAACATGCCTGGAAAAGCTGCATGCAATTTGAAGTGCATATATTGCATGAATAAAGTCTACCAAGACTTAACAATTGTATGCTACCCAGGTAAATGGCTCTATATGTATCTGTGCTAGAAATCTAATGATCTTGATGCACTTTTGGCTATAGGAGCATATGAGAATGTTTTCAAGACTTTGTGACTGCCAGTGGTTCAGCAGTTGTCCTCTAGCTGGTATGAGAAAGGGACCAGGATCATACCGGGACCTGATTTACGGGCTTTAGTTCATTCACAATTAGTATTTCTGTACAAACCCTTCTCAGTTTAATCACTGTATATCATTTTTAATATACAAGTACAGTGGTACCTTGGTATAAGTCCGCTTTGGAATAAGTCCAACTTGGTATAAGTCCTGTTTGGGCACGAAAAATCTTGGTTGGTATACAACCTTTGTGCTAGAACTTGTATGGGTCAAAATGAGTCATAACACCCCGCGCTACCCTTATTTACCTCTCTCAAGACAAAGCCACGACTGCCCATGAGCGTCAGTACACCAGTTGCCACCATTCAGTGAACTCTTTGTGAATTACATAACATCTCCTCCTCCTCCCTTCTCAGCACCATCCTAGTAGGCACTCGACTCTTCTCAGCAAGGTAAAGTGAGGATAAATATTCATTTATTTCATCTAATTGCTTTTGTATTTATGTACTTTAGTATTAGGCAGTGTTTAAATTATTTCATACAGCCCCATCAATGTATAATATGCCAACAATAGGATTTTTTTGTTCATGGGAATGGATTAATCGTTTTCCTTTTATTTCTTATGGGAAAGTTTGTTTGGTATAAGTCCTGTTTGGTAGTCCAAGGATCTGGAACGGATTAAGGACTTATACTAAGGTACCACTGCAGTATAATTTTTGTGCTACCAAAATGGTTTCAGGGATGTAGTCCCCAGTATGCAATCCATGTGCTGAATGTGGCCCCATGCTTTGCTTTAATCGACCTTTGGGATGTGTGTCTTCCAATACCACTAATGATGAGACTCTATATCTGTCACTGACATCACTAATGGGACCCAATTCTTCCCACTGACCAAAGTGATTGGACTCTGTTATTTCCACTCATACCAAAATGGGGCACTATGCCTCCCAATAATACTGCTGATAGGGCACAAATCCTTCTTTTACAGCAATGATAAGGCATAATTCCTTTCACTGATACCAACGATAGGGCTCTTTGCCTTTCCCCTCCACTAAAGATGGGGTGCTTTTCTTTCAATTGACACCAACAATGAAGCATCATTTCCCCTTCCAATGATCACAGACACCAGGTCATAGTTTACTCTCACTGACCACCGATCCAAAGGGATTGTTTACTCCAACTGGTTACCAAAGCCGAGGCATTTTGTACTCTCATTGACAATGTTCTGGCCCACCTAAAATTGAAGGAACAATAAAAAGTTATATTGTTTCTGCTTAGGAACACTTTTCTATTATTTTGAGCATACCATTCTTTTTGCTAGTAGCCACCGCAATGTCACCATTGAAACATTGTGCAGTAATTAAACTATTATGAAGGACAATATAGACACCTATGGTGAACTAGAGAGTGTATGAGGTGGGGGTAGGGGTCAGAGGTAATTACAAATACAAGATTGTGATGTTAAAAAGCCATGGGGCTAGTTAATGTTAAAAAGAAATTGTAACAAATAATGTACTTCTCTCAGGTTTGCTAAAGCCTAAAGAAATGTAGAAGAATGTCCACAATGTGTCATATGGCCATAGTAATGTGTTTTTTTCTTTGAATCCTATTCAGTTCCTGGATAAAAAAAAAATCAAAAAATGAACCTCTGGTCCAAAGCATAGACTGGCATGGTTCTGTAGTCTTTAGAGAGTAATGCAGCGGAAGACCCAATGCTGAAGGATAGTTATATACTTTTATCGAATGGCTAGGAGAGGATTTATGATGGTGAATGGGCCCCCCTGGCAGCAGGGTCACCACAAAGGTAGAAGTATGCCAACCCCCTCAACCCAACAAAACTTTGAATTAATATTTCTATTGCATTTTAAACCCTTCTCACTTTTTTAACGCTGCCTCCAACTTACTTCGACTATTATTATTATTACACAGTATTTATATAGTGCCGACATATTATGCAGCGCTTTACAAGGTCCATAGCCATGTCATTGGCTTCAAAGGGGCTCACATTCTAATGTTCCTACCATAGTCATATGTCATTAACCTAGACTAAAGACAACTTTTGGGGGGAAACCAATTACCCAAACTGCATGTTTTAGGAATGTGGGAGGAATGCCCCAATTTAATGTACAGCGCTGCGTAATATGTTGGGGCTATATAAATCCTGTTTATTAATAATAATAATAATAATAATAATAATAATGCCATACAAACACGGGGAGAACATGCAAACTCCATGCAGATAGTATCCTGGCTGAGATGCAAACATGGGACCTAGCACTGCAAAGGTGAGAGTGCTAAACTCTCTGTGCTGCCTACACTAATAAAATCACCTGAGCACTGTTCTAATTTTATTCCATGTTTTCCACATTCAATGGCATTGTGTAAGTCACTTCCTCCTGTGTTATGTGACATTTTCAATTCTAGAATAAAATCTTTGAAACAGAAACATGCAATCTCATGGCCTTTGTTTTATGGAGATTGTATAGTGTAGGACCAGCACTGTGGCCACTGGCAGATGGGATAGGACAAGTAATAGAGAAGGGATCAGGCTCTGAGTGACTGCTGGTACTAATAAACTACTGTAACTCTTATCTATGTCTAGCTGCAGGCAATTTCTGTAAGTCCGGATTCCCAAGATCCACGTTTAGTCCATGTGACTGATTCTGTGGAATGCCTGACAGCTTCCAACCCATCACCTACTGATGCCTTCCCAGACGGAGGTGACTGGAGTAAGGACTGCTTAGTCAGTGCGGTTCCCATGCTGAGCATGCAGGACACAAGGCCACTTCCCAGTCTGTTTTTACAGCATTACTTTATGAATAAAGTTAAAATGGAGAAAGACACTAATCATCCAGCGGGAATGGAACTTTGGTCTCTATTGTTCCTCCTGGAAACCCCCTCTGTCTAGTCTAGGGGGTTTTTTTGCTAACGTACTTGAAGATTTATTCCGATACGCAGATCATTAACTTCCAAAAATTGACATGGTTATTTCTGATATAAAGGCATTGGTGCAAAACACTCAATTTGTGACGTGTATGCAGCTAATAACTCTACATTGCTATATTTATTAGGGATTTTCTGCAATAGATTAAAGTGTATGTAAAGCTAAAATTATTTTTCTTAGTTTTGGATAGAATTGGAATGATCAGAACTCCCTAAATTGGGTTTTTAATGCTATCTGAGGCCCTTAGAAAGATTTCCTCTCACTATATATATTCAGTTGACAACGTTTTATCAAATGGAATTTAAGGCGAGCCCTCTAATGGCAGCACAAAAAGAGTAGTGTAGGGAAAGGTTGGCACCCCAGTCAGATATGTATTTCTTTAATATCAAGCAGATTACAAAAAATAAAAAATCCATCTTGACATCTAAAATGTATGTAGACTTTCAGTAAGAGCATGCCAACACCCTTCATAGCTGTTCTAAACTAAATAACACTGAAGAGTTGTCCTACTAAGATCCAGCTTGGTAGGAGGGATGTACTGAGGGGGTCTGAAGAGGATGATCTTGGACAGCCATTCCATGGATCCCTTATATTCCTCCAAAGGTTGCAAGAAGTTCCTTGGGCTTTGGCTTGTTGACCTTCCATTTCATGGTGACGTCCAAGATTTATGGCCAACGTAACTTACCATAGTAGCATAGAACCAAAGCTCATTTTGGCTATCCATAAGGAGCAATTCTTTCCACTGATCCCAAATGTAAGGTGCATTTTCCCCATTGAGTCATGGTTTTTGCAAGGGTACTCCAAGGCTTGAAAATGATTTCAAGGGTTCCTCAGGGGTATGAAGATTGAGAAAGCCTGATCTAGGATGAATAATTCTCAGCAAACCAATAAAAGGATATTATCAATGTATATTTATGTATTTCTCCTATTGTGTGATACCTTCCCCATCTTCTAGATTGTAAGCCCTTCTTGACAGGTTCCTCTCCTGTTTCACTGTCTGTGTTTGTCTGTCACTTGCAACCCCTATGCCGCTGCGTAATTTGTTGGCGCTATATAAATACTGTTTAATAATAATTATCTATCTATCTATCTATCTATCTATCTATCTATCTATCTATCTATCTATCTATCTATCTATCTCTACCTTTCCTTCTTCATAGGTCTGTTGATCTATATATTCCTATCACAAAGGAGGAACATTCCTTTCTTATCCACACATCTCTTACCATCAAGTGTGTTTACCTGAGAGATTAAACTCACCAAGTGGAACTCAATTTTAAGCAATTTAAATGAGTGTCTAAAGCTTTTGTCTAACCTAAAACAACATGACCATCTAGCAGGTTCTCCAGGAATCCTGAGGTCTGACAGCTGCCGGTCCATTTTCTCTCTAGGTGTGTGTACACATTCACATACAGGTTTCACTGCTATATTCAAACAAAAGTTCACTTATAGTAAAAGCTAGGAGACCTTCACTTCAATGCTCCACACTTACTAAATCCATATGTCCTATTCAGTGGGGCATTGGGTGCATTATCTCTGTATATGTGGCATGGGGCTAACATTGGAGGCTTATGCTGGCCATACACACACACAGTGACTTATAAACAATTTAAACCCAGGTAAAGCTATGAACGCATGAATTTCTGACACTGACAATCTTTTGTGATGATTTCCAGCTACAGTAGAATGATGGAGTTCTGTACATTCAGTACTGTTCGGTTCTATGGAGAGAGGAAGGCGAGGATAAGCAGGAGGCATGCCGCTGTGTCCTCTCCTATAGGAAATTACAAACGTAATTACAAACGTATTAGATTTTTGCAATTACTAATATTCTACAATTATCAATCGTGTATAAGTAGCTTTGGTATAATAAGACAATATAACAGCTCCTGTCTTTGCTTTATTCTAGTGTTTCTCAAACTTTTTAACATGGGGGAACCTATTGAGTTACCTTTCAGTTTTCAGGGAACCCCTGCTATATAATTACTATAACACAGGTCACTGTATATTTTTGTGGTGGAAGGAATACCTATTACACTGCTGGCCATTGGGAAAAATGTCAGCCTTACAGATAGGCAAAAGGATCATTGGTGTCATTGGTAACTGACCTGAGAGTCACAAATTGCTCAACCCCTAGCACCCTCTGGAGGACCCCCAAAGTTTCACAGAACCCTGGTCGAGAAACACTGCTTTAATCTGTTTTTGTGAATACAGCCTAGATAAAATTGAAGAATGCCCCTAGGTAGAAGGGTTAAATTGTGCCCAGGCAGGTTCTTTATTGTAGAAGGGACAGGCTATTTATCTTCTGCAAAAAAAACAAACTTACCGGCTGATCACGATCTTCTTTACGATTGTACAGTGAGCTACACATGGGCAGCTTTACAATCCTGGCATAGGTGGCTGCTGGGATTCACCAAACTCCTGTGCACATATGTGCAGGGGTTACGTCAATGTGGTCTAGCCAACTAGAATAGCTAAACCCAGAAAAGGACCTGGCGAAGGTGCTGAAAAGCAGCAGGGAGAAGCAAGTTTAGAAAAATAATGTTTTAGCCATTAGGGAGGAGCAAGAATGCCTCTGGCATTCTAGCGAAAATTTACTCGAACTTCCAATGGTTCCACGAAATTTTGGTGAACTGATTTCGTGAAACTATCAGAAGAGGAAAATAAATCAGGAGGATTCCCAGAGCTGCCCTGGGAATCTCCCTGTTTGCGATTCCCGGGGCACTAGAAAGTAATTAACCTCTAGTGCCCTGGGGATCGCAAAGGAGAACCTCCTGACATTGTAATAAAAGTATCTCTTACAAATGATACATTTGTTACAGATACAAATGTATCATTTGTAAGAGATACTTATATTACAATGTCAGGAGGTTCTCCTGTGCTAAGCATCTTCTCAAATATTGCAGCTGTGGCTGCATTCATTGAGAAAAGTGTGCGATCCCCGGGGCACTAGAGGTTAATTAACCTCCTGTGCCTGGGGATGGAAGAGGAAATCCTTCTGTTTGGCAAGAGCTCAGCCTCTTGGTGAATCAGAATGCCCGTCTCCCTTACATTTTTCGGTATGCGAGAAAGGTCCGATTCGCCGCGAGATCGAACTTAATATTCTCGCTCGCTCATCCCTATTAGCCATGCATTCATTGTAATAACTCTTTTTGGAAAGGATCAAGAGGAAGAACATGACAGCCAAGCATTTTAAAAGAAACCACCAATGCCATTCTTGATGTGACAGGTCTCCTTTAATTCCTAGCAGAACAATTTCAAAGATTCATAACATGCAAAGAATATCAAATACATAAAGAAACCAATGTGCCAATCTGTTAATCCTAAATACCATCACAGGTCTTGTGAAACCAGACAGTATTCAATTATGCCTGTGTCTAACGCACGTCACCGGCAGGGCCTCCGAGCCAGCTCGGGAGAAATTACACGCTAACAAGAGCCTCATTGATTCACTAACATTTCAGCCCAGGCTGTGAAGCAAGCCCAAGGTAGGCTTCTAACTCGTCCTAATGATCTGACGTTGAGATGTTTTTTAATATTGTCCTTAGACGGCAAATTCGTCCCACGTTTTCAGACTGTCGCAATATTGAGGAAAGTGATGAAAGATTTCATTTTAATGCACATGGGAGCATAAGGGAGAATAATTTGGTCCCAAAAAATCAAGTCTTATCTCCAAGGCAACTGTCCGGCATACGCTCCTAAAGGTCACCGACACAAGAGAATCTTCTGAGACACTGAATAGATTTGGAAAAGAAGTGAAAAGAATCAAGAAAAAAAACTACTTGTTCATTCTTTACCAGGAACGAAAGACAAAACATAAAGAATGGTACAAATACCAACCAAAGAATGGCGATTTAGTGATATGACTATGGACTTTGTAAAGTGCTGTGTAATATGTTGGTGCTATATAAATACAAAACAATAAAAATGTTATCTATAATTTCCAATAATATATTCATGTCTGCAGGGGAGCCATATATGCACATTATATACACAGGGCCTGGGTCATTTAGTAGTGCTGCACTCAAGTTGTACATTTTCCTTTACACAATGCAAGTCTATAAAGCAGCCAAAAACAATGCACTCAACCTGGGGCTATCTCTGCAGTAAGTAGGCAGAGAGGATGAATGGAGTGAAGGCAAATGCAGAGCACCCTCTAGCGGTTAATCTAACAATCTCTATATTTAAAGTTGAAATCCATTTACAAAAAACACAATGAAATTTCTGAACATATAGACTTTTGAATCTATTGAAAAATGTTTTTAAATATATAAACCGTATATTTATTTATTTTTTTTTTTTAAATAAAGGCAGTGTAAGTACTTGAAATTGTCAAAGTATCAGCTCAAAGCAGACCCTTGTAAAGCAAAGCTCAAATTCTGAGAGCGATAAACAGTGCAGGGATCTAATTATTGGTGTTGCAGTGCAAAGAGCATGCTGATAAGAGGATAGAGCAGGGTGAGTTCAGCAGCATATACTCCCACTGCTCAGTCAAAGCTGGGGGGAAGGATAAAACCTGTAAATGTTACTCAACTTATCCATCCTTGCCACCACTCCTCTTCTGCTGCCTATCTTTGTAGTTCTCTTCATTGGTTTCCATTTCACCTTATAATCAAATTCAAGGTCCTCTGCCTTGCCTTCAAATCCCTCCACAGTCCTTACCTTTCTGACCTGGTAGAAACAATGCTCCCCTAGCTCCTCTCTTCACTCCTCCAATGACCTACTAATGACTTCCTCACTCATAACCTCATTACACGCACAGGTCCAAGACTTTTCTAGAGCTGCCCCGACTCTATGGAATGATCTTGCTCGTCTTCATTTTCCTCTTATTCATCCTATTAGGCTTGCTTCTACCTTCTGTTCATTTAAAAGAGCACTCAAACAATCTTTTTATACTTCCCTCACTGCCTTCTTCTGTCTCCTAAAACCCTCACTACTTACCCATCATTATATATCCCCCAGCTCCTAGATGGTAAGATCTTCTGGACAGGGTCCTCTCCACCTCCTGTGTCACTGTCTATATCTGTCTGCCATTTGCACCCCCATATTTAATGTACAGGGCTGCGTAATATGTTGGTGCTATATAAATAATAATTGCAGCAGAAACAGTTGTGCTATGTTCACACAGCAGAATGCATTTCATGCGTTGGTGCAATGCTGCGCTATTCATATTAAATAACGTGTTTCCCCGAAAATAAGACACTGTCTTATATTTTTTTTGGCTCCCAAAAACACACTAGGTCTTATTTTCAGGGGATGTCTTATTTTTCCATGAAGAAGACTACAGTACACATTTATTGTTGAAAGTCACTCATGATCACTCATGTTCCATTGATTGTCCCCTTCTGATCACTCATGTGCCGTTCATATTCCCCTTCTGATCACTCATGTGCCATTCAAATTCCCCTTCTGATCACTCTATGCTATTGATTATCCCCTTCTGATCACTCTATGCCATTGATTATGCCCTTCTGATCACTCTATGCCATTGACTGTCCCCTTCTGATCACTATGAAATGATTGTCCCCTTCTGATCACTATGAAATGATTGGCCCCTTCTGATCACTATGAAATGATTGTCCCCTTCTGATCACTATGAAATGATTGTCCCCTTCTGATCACTCTATTCCATTGACTCCATTGTCCCCTTCTGATCACTTACCCGTAATTAAGTGCAGGGATCTCCGTTAGGGCAGGGATCAGCAGCTTGCTTCCTTGTTCAGAATCGCGGGGGCACGTGTGCAGGCTTTTTACTTTCAGTTTGGCTCAGGAATAGACACGCCCTGCAGCCAGCATCAAAGACACACAGGCTGCAGGCAGCATCAAAGACACACACGCTGCAGCCAGCATAAAGGACACACACGCAGGATCAGATATCTGGAGCTGTCTCGGTGAGTACTTTTTTAATTTACCGGTATGTATGCTTTTATTTTCTTTTTCTCCTAGGTCTTATTTTCGGGGTAGGTCTTATATTAGGGCAGGTTTACAAAATAGTGCTAGGTCTTACTTTCGGGGTAGGTCTTATTTTCGGGGAAACACGGTAGCACTCCAATGGACCTTCTCAAGCACACTATGCTGTGCAGCATGGCAAAGCACTGTAGTGCAGTGCACTCCTGGACCTCTGTGAAGCATTATGCAGTTCATTCATATTTATGGGTTGCCCTAATGCAGGCAATGGGAATAAGTGGACATGCATATAAGCTGCAGCAATGCATATGTATAAATGAGCCCTTAATGCAATATAAAATATGAATTTTTATAAAATGCTTAAATTTGTAACCAGCATTGTCTTTTGATGCTTATGGAAGCTTTTGATGTATCAATCAGGAATTGTCCACATTTGGCAAGTTGTCAGCACAGAAGAGTGAATACAGGTGTGTCTGCCATCCCAGCGCTTGGTAAGTAAATGTATAAATATTTTAAAACATGTCTGAGTTAGTTGTCATCACTGATCATTTTTGCACATCTTGGTAAATCTTACAACTTAGTATCTGCATTCAGATGTCAAACATGAGAGTTCACAAGCAGTAAACATGATATAGATGAAAGGAAGCCAGTGACACTTGATGACCGGCATTCAAGAAACAGCAAATTCTGGTGAAGGGACAGACCTGAATATTACAAATATTGATTTAAGCAGTTTAAAAAAAGAAGAGTGTGTGAGACGGCGTATCTAAAGAATCTATAGATATTCCAGTGAGACGTGTTGTTTGTTTAGATAAAGCAAAAATGAAGGTATGCTAACATAAAGTGACCCCCTCAGTCACCTAAACATTTGAATTAGCAGCTCTCTGCAATATAATAGATATTATACACAACTCTTTGGTGGACCATTCGCCTTCCCCACCCTTTGGTGAACCATGTCTTCCAGCCAAACCATGGTAAACCAAGTCTTCTACTCAACTTTTAGGTGGTTTGTTACTCCTACTCAACTCTTTGATGGACCGTGTCTTTTACTAAATCCTTTGATGGATCAAGTCTCCCAATTAATACTTTAATGGGGATTTTCTTCTACTCAACCTTTTGGGGGACCATGTCTCCTTTCTCAAACCTTTGGCAGACCGAGTATCCTACTCAACCCTTTGGTGAACCAAGTCTCATACTTAACCATTTAAGGGACAGTGGCTCCTAAAAAACCTTTGGCTGACCATGTCTCCTTCTCAACCTTTTAGCGGACAGTGTCTTCAACTCATTCTTTTGGTGGACCATGCCTTCTACTGAACTCTTTGGTGGATCATGTCTCCTATTCAACACTTTTGGGGAGCAAGACTTCCTGCTTTAAAGGAGTGTATACCCTACTAAACCTTTTGGTGGACCATTTCTCCTACCTAGTCTCTTTGTGGACCGTATGGACCATGGTAGATCAAATAGTGAACCATGACTGCTGCTCGGTGTTTTGTTGGACTATGTCTCCTACTCAACCGCTGGTGGACACAGTCGTTTGGTGGACCATGCCTTTTAATCAACTCTTTGGTGGATCATGTTTCCGACTCAACCCCTGGTAGACCATGTCCATTACTCGGTCTTTTGGTGGACCGTGCTTTCTACTCAACTCTTTGGTGGACTGTGTCTCCTACTCAGAATTTTGGTGAAAGAGCTTTATTAAAGCTTTTTAGCCTCTATTAGGTTGTTGAGCATTTAAGACATCCAGGAGTGTTGGATCTCTACTTTCTCTGCAGCTCACTTGGTTCTATCCTCCATAGCCCAAACCTTACATCACAGCTCAGCATCTGCTGCAGGTATTCACCTTGTGACTTTCTGCAAAGTTACAATGTTGCAGCTTGATCATTAGGAGGAAATTGGGGAAATGCTTCCTCCTGTCTACAGCAGACTGATGATATCATCTTAGCTTTGGCAAAGTCAGTGGGCTGGAGCTGCATTTGCTTACTGTTCATATGCACTCCATGCAGCACTGCAATGGCTGCATGACATTTCAAAACTGGAAGACAGATACAGAATGTTGTTTGGGAATGGGAAATGCCTGAACAAGGCTTCTCATGCCAGGGTCACCAAGCTTGTCTGAAGATTTAAAAAGATTAAAATAAACATATAACATGGAAATAATATATAACATTTTAGTGATTGCATTACATATACTTTAATAAAATAGAAGTGCAGCTTTATATTTTCTAACATTATAATGTTGCTGTATCTTGTGACAGTATGTCAGCAATTTATTTTTACAAACTTGTCAAATGTAATAGTATGGAGAAAGAAGAGACTTTCACTTGGCAATCAGCAAATGAGCAGCAAAGACACTCAACAAAAAGGTCAATGGCATCCCACACAGGGAGCAGCTTCTGGGGGCTGACAGGCTTTCAGTGCAATGATTGACAGCTAGTAAGGGTCTTTACGTTTTTTAGAAAGTGGGATTGTTCTGTGATCGGCTGCTTACTGGAGACTCACTAAGACAAAGTTTACCCATCTTCTCCACTGTTTGACGAAGGGATTTAAGCTTTAAACCTTCATCTTCATCTTCTTCACAAACAATAGGTAAAATACCTCCATTAGCTGCCTTTTCCATTAGGCCGATCCCGAATGTACAGCAGCTGCTGCCTTCACTACTTCTAAAGGGGAACTCTAGGCAAATGACTAAATAGTCTATTGAAGCTAATATAAGAAATGCTTTACCTACCAAATGATTGAAGTAATGATTGTACTACACATGGGTCACTAATAGGTCTGTATTCTTCTTGCCTGACTTCTGAGTAATAGGAACATAGGGATCTCAGAAATGGCACCAAAACAATAAATCTATACAAATGCTTACTTACAACAATTGAACTCTTCCATAGGATAAGGGCAAAAGGGATATTTCTATAACAGACAATATAACAAACTATAACTATTGACTATAACAATATAACAATCTTAAAACCAGCCACAGCAGTCTTTGACATAACCACACCAGAATTTACAACCATATACCCAATTTCAACACATTTCATGGTAAACTGCTTCTTCAGGGGAACCATGCACCTAGTGGTGAACCATAAATAAGCCCCAAACAATACCTCTCTAAGTTTTCTTGATCATAGGCTATAAAACAGGTCTTTGGAGATCTCTCAGGGTATACAATCATGAATGCCAATTCATCTGTGTGTAGAGATGGACACCACATATTACAGGTCTAAAAGGAAACTAATACTAAGTTCGAAGTGAATATACAAATGTGCAACTGCAAGGATTAGCCTCACTTGGCATTAACTGCACAAGCTGGAGCCTGAGGACCTGCCTAGTTAGTATGCTTTGCTTTTTAATACTGAATTTTGTCTAAAATCTTCAAGCTAATTATGTGACATGAAGAGTCCTGGAGTTCCTCCGCTCTCCAGGCAGTGGGTGATTAAATCAGTGCCACAATCTGTATCATTGTAATGAAAAAGAAGAACTCTGTAGTGTCATCTCATTGGGGTGGGGGGCATGCCTATGTTGCCCTGTACTCACAGGATCTTTTTAATTTTCTGGGTTAAAAGAAATCTAAACTCACAGGCTTTACATTAGGAAATAATAAAACCTGAGCATACAATCACATGAGTTATTATATGAGTCTTACAAAAAGTGTTTCTGGCAGGTCTTACTACTTCTGTCTGGACACTAGAGTTTGCAGGTTCTCTCCGTGTCTGTGTGGGTTTTCTCCAGGTACTACAGTTTCCTCCCACATCTCACAAACATGCAGTAAGGTTATTTGGCTTCTCCCCAAAATTGACCTTAGATGGTGTTAATTACATATGACTATGGTAGGGCCATTAGATTGTAAACCCCTTTGAGGGACAGCTAATGACATGACTTTGGACTTTGTGCAGCGATGCGTAATATGTCAGTGCATTATAAATACTGTGTAATAATATTTATAGAGACCAATCGTACCCATATTTTTAAAATACTACAAGGAAAAAAGGAGGCATGAAGACTTTACACCTTTTTTTGTAAATTTTAGAGACCCTTTTAATGATTTCAAGTGTTATTAAACTCCTAAGACTGAGGACATTTTGTGGTGAAAAAGAAATCTTGCAGGCAACAGTCCTGAAATGAAGGTAAGTATAGCAACTTGCTGTTTTTTCCCATAGTTAGGAATTGCATTTGTTCCTTTCAGGAACTCCAATCAGATTTGACCAAACTGATCAATTTCAATACTGATTTTTATATTAAAATTCATTTGAAATAACCATATACTAATAACTATAGCAATAACACTACAAAATACAATGTGAATATAGAAGCCCCTTTAAATCTAGTGACTAGTACAAGGGACAAATGATTGCATACAAAATTATTAAATTGTTCCGTTTCCTAAATGCATAGTTTTGATTAAATATTAGGAAATTAAGGAAAAAATGCGGCTCTGGACAAATATGAAGTAGAAGATCCAAATGCACAACATCCAGCTTCCTGCACCCCTGCCATTCTGTCTATTGGTGTCCTGTGCAATGTGCAATTTGTAAAGAGATATTGTAAAGAAAACTTTTGAAATGTAACAGGTATGGTAAACTTCTGATCTGAACAGTACACAATCTTAAAATTACTGATTAAAAAAAAATTACATATTTTGTACAACGGTTGATAGATTAGGGAGAGCCATTTGCAGAGTTTGCAGAGCCATGTATTGCATCCAACCTTCCAGGTCATCATTTATCCCAGCTGTAGGCAGCTGCACTGGTTCAGTCTACATCACAACCTAGTGTTCAGCTGAAGAATTTGCATTCAGCAGTGACCGGACTGCTATAGTAGGCAACGCTCCAAAAAACGCATCAGCCAAAACCCCAAAACTTGCCATTAGGTTTGGCACTTCTGTGCATGACAATTGCAGAGCATGAAATTCTAGCACCGACAAAACAAACAATCATTATCGTTTATTATGGAATAAAAATATATTTTCTATAGAAAGGGGAAAAGAAAAAAAAACACTTTTCCAACACAATAAAATCCCAGACTTTGGTTACACAGAAAGAGTGTTGGCCACTAACTGCAGCGTTGCTTATATTCAGTTTGCTTTGGACTCCGTCCCATAACGGAAAGAATATTGAAGGAACAAGGCTCCCATTATGAATTTTAGAAGATTAACAGGAAAACCAACAGCCTGGACCAAAAGGAAAATCCGAACAAGCTAAAAGGGGCTTTGAGCCATTGTTGTTTGAAGGGCCGGAGTGTTTTAGAGAGTAACGACAGACAGAATGGGGCTGTGTTTAAAGACACATTTTATATTAAGGAACAGTACAATGCAAAGTGGGGAAGCTGTCTGGTGATATGACCACAGAATTCATCTTTGATCTATTGCAAATTCATCAGCCTTTCATTTATTCATTTCCAATGGGTTTCTGTGTGTTTGCAGCCTCTGTGCCTGCTATCACCAAATGCAATTGATTTATTATTACATTACAAAGGGTTCTGCTTGGAAGAAATAATAATATTTCATATGCAGCCATGTACTGTCTACAAGCACCCTAAGTGACTGCAGAGCATTTCTTCAGGAAGGGGGTGGGGGGGCTCTGCTGTATGATTGTATATTGTGCATACAAAGCATTGGTCAGACCACATCTGGAATATGCAGTCCAGTTTTCGGCACCAGTTCAAAAAATGATATTGTGGAATTGGAGAGTGCAGAGAAGGGCAACTAAACTAATAAAAGAAATGGAGGAGCTCAGCTATGAGGAGAGATCAGCTGAACTGAATCTATTCTCCCTTGAAAAGAGACGTATAAGAGGGGATATGATCACCCTGAATGAATATATAAATGGTCCATTTATGGAAATCTCTTCCCCGTTATTCACTTTAAGATCATTACAAATGACAAGGGGGAAAAAAAAGGGTGGAAAAGAAGTTTAAGCTCCAGATAAGGAAGGGATTCTTCACTGTAAGGTCTGTGAAAATGTGGAATCGGCTCCCTCAGGAAGTAGTTTCAGCAACTACTATAGATTGCTTTAAGAAAAAGCTCGATGCTTTTCTAGAAGGACATAATATACCTGGGTATTAATGTTTTAAGGTAAACAGAGACTGATCTAAGGCAATCAGATGATCCAGGGAACATCTGATTGCCTCACGGAATCAGGAAGAATTTTTTTTCCCTATTGGAGCAAAATGGTCGAGTTTTTTTTTTTTGCCCTCCAATGGAATAACTATGTCCATCAAGTTTTATCTGGGATATGTTTATTTCCCTAGGGTTGAACATAATGGACTTTTTTCAACCTAATTATGTAACTATGCAAATGGTCACTTAAAGTCTCCATTAGATGTCTATATAACTCTGCTGAGCACAACAAGGGTTTCACAGGGATCAGCTGGAAGACTAATGCTAAACAAATGTGAATCGGCTTTAATTTGATCGATTTTCAAAATTACTGACTTGTTCAATATAATTGCCAACTAGACTGAAGTAACCTAAATTACCTGAAATAATCTAAATTAAACTAAGCGTCTATTTAAAAAATGCACATCAGTTGATGATTTAGTAGCATTTCTTTGTATTCAATCGTGTGTGCATTTCTCCAAAATCCCCTCCAACAGAAGCTGATTGAGAGGTCTCAAAACTCATTAGATACGATTGGTGGACATTTTCCAACCTTGCCGATCAAAATTCTCCCTTTTACACTCAATATGGATCACTTGGGGCAGGTGACAGGCAGGTTCCTGCCTCAGGATTGAGCGACTTGGCACAGCTTCCCATGACTGGTGACTTACCAGCTGCTCTTGCACTTCAGCATTGACTCCTACAGAACCAGCATCTGTATATTTGTCAGCTGGCGGCAGTGAATGGTACCGGTACTGCTGCCCATTTTCATTCTCTATGAAGCTGCTGAAGGAAGATGCTATTATGTAGCATCTTCTGAGAGGCAGTGGTTCCTAGTAGGAAGTGGTAAACGTTTCACAACCCCGCTGCCACCGTGAACCTATCCCCGGAAGAAGCAACTACATTTCAAGGATCAAACCCCCCTAATATGAGCATGTTCCAGGTTAGGGACTTCCTGAAAAGATAGGTTAAGGATGATGGTTCTGGAACATATACAATAAACTGTTGAAAAACATAAGACAAACGAAAATTGATTTTTCTTTTCAACATTTTAATATGTAATCTTTAAAACAAATTGATGTTTTTCCGTATCATTTTATTTTCAGAAATCTAACTATAAAATCAATGATATGTGTATGATTTAAAGAGACGTGACAGTCAAGTCACATCCACCATAATATACAGAGTTATTTATTAAAGTAGAATTATTGTACTGGACACATCACCATACTCAGTGCATACATATACAGTGTGTGCATGTATGGGTTGTGCTGTTCATCTCACTACAATCCGGGTCAATAGAGAGTGTTGTGAAAAAAAAAATTCCTCTATAGGCGAGATATCCAGTTATAGAACATTTAGAATAATCAACACTGCTGGAGAGCTAACCAGAGATTACACTTAATAATCTTTACATAGTTATAATAAAGGGGAAAAAAAGGAACGTTAAGGTTGAAAAAAATACTTCCAGGGCCCCTTCACAATATTGCACATGATGGTAAAAACGTACAATGAAAAATGTATTTGTGTCATTCTGGATGACACCTTAATGTACATATACGAAGTAAAGAAATGCATCAGCCCTTTACCATAAAATGCACAGATATGATTGTTCTGTGTATAGCAATGGGCTGCATAGACTAAAAGGACAATGCAGGTATGGAATTCAGTACTCTCCCCAGAAATTACTTTAATCTGGGCATGAAAAAGCTGTAGGCGAGTGGCGGCCTATGTTTTGTGCACCAACTTCTCAGTAACTACCCAAAAACGGTGAGGTGGATTCTAAAAAGTCCCGGTGAACCCAGCTAAAAGGCCTGGGGAGAACATTGGGTTCATTAAGAGAGTGGGCTGCCCTTTGCATTTCAAACCATAAACAAATGCACGTAAACCTGCACAAAAGTGTGAGGAGGTCCATAAGTCATTTACAATATCTGAAAGTACTTGCTTGAAATTCATTATGGTTTTTCCTTATCCTATCTGAGCATTGCCCGATCTCTACCACAACTCATCAAATAAACCTAATACAGACAATATTGAAGGATTCTGGGATCTGTCGCCATGTATATCAATACCAAATTAACAATAATACATGAGTACCTAAGATTACTATTCCACACTTAAAATGTTCACCAGATGTTTGTGATAACCTACAGACCATTACTTTAAGAGACGTGTGCACATGAGATTTAAAACATGATAATTTTAGTATAATATATGTCAAGTATAAATAATGCCACATCTCCAGTTCTGCAGCCATCCAGATAAAACATGGAAATTAAGCATTTTTAGCCATGATACAGTCAGTAATCACCTTTCCATTTTGTAATGTCCAGAGAATAAAGGAAATGAGGCCTCATTGTGCATTGATCAGCCCCCTCTGTAATTATTCTAATCAGTGTACATATTCTTATGTAAGACAATGCTAAAATCCATTGTTTCTAGTAGACTCTGTGCACTCCAGACATTGCAAATGGGAAGAGAAAATGTATAAATAAACCTAAATGTCCACTAAAAAAGCCCATTCCTTTAGAACTTAGTAGGGCATCAAAATATTACTTTGTTCCCTCTGCCTTCTAGAATTGATTGGTTTTCAGATGTTCAGATATTCAAAAACATTTTATTTAAATGGCCTAAGTGCTGACTCCTTGTGGCATTGTAGTACAGGGTTGTGATATATTGCTTGTTTTTGAAAGTGGGAGTGAGCACAGTGACTGAAAAAAATATGAAAATGTTTTATCTCAGCAGTTATGGTTACTGCATTTATATACAGTCAGCCACCAGAACCTTCAACACAGTATGCAACATACAATTATACAATATTAACACAGCAAGCATGTAAACGTTGTAAAAAGAAATACAGTAATTCAAAACTTGCATAAAATACACTAAATTTTCCCTTTTCAGAGTGCTCAGTGATTGGTCAGTTTAACAGTTATGGATTCTAGATGTAGCTGAATGCCAGCATTAGCCAATCAAGAAACTCTAGCAGTAAGTATGAGGTGCCTTGATTGAAAGCCTTTGTGTAGCTCAGTCAGAGGTAGATATTGTTTACATTGCAAAGAATAGAAGTAAACTACCGGTCACTGCCAACCTGCTTCTAAAGGTGTAGGCTCTGTGGCAATGTTCTTGCTGCATGCCTGTTTCATGGCAGTAACCCACTACATACAGAAATACTTAAAGGCATACTAGGAAAAGACTAGTAAGTGCTTGTGGTGATGTGCTTCACTCTACAGTTCTACAGCAGAGGTGTTAGGACATAATAATGGCAAAACTTCAGTATTCCATAGAAAAAAGAGTAAACCAGTTGCCTTAACTGCAGTAATTTATTGGGAAGGTGGGAGCACTGGCAGTACTATACTGGGGGTGTAGAGGGTCCATGATAGTGATGTAGCAGTAGTATTGGTTTCTGCTAGCTTTTATCTGGTTGTGGTATGGATTTGTTAAGGATGCCAACAGATCTAATGTCTTTGCAAAGTGTGCATGCAGCATGTAAATTTTAAGCACCTGCTCTGGTGATGATTTCTGATTTATTACCTGCCTGGGACATGGCTGTGAGCTGCAGATGTCTCTTTCAGACTGCAGAAAAAACTTAGGACATCAATGTTTGTTTCATTGAAGAACTCTGACTGCCTGAGCCGTCCAGGATCTTGTATTGGCATCATCCATTGGTTTATATTTGTACTGATAGATCTGCATATGCTTTTTCAGTTACTTGCTTAACAAAGGTAAACTAAACATTTTTTAGTTAAGAGTTTACATAATTGATTAAATATATAAAGGGGGGAGAGTGTGGACAGATAGGAATTTGACAGGCATGGTGTATGGATGGTATGGATAAGGATTAGGGTGGGAATGGACTGGTAAAGAAGGACATGGAGAGAGTGAGGATGAATCCAAATGAAAACATTATGCCCCATATACACATTTAGAGCTGTAGTAGTGGCTTAGCAAAGGGAAAGCCATTTTTCACTGATTTATATAGGAACTGCTGTTCTTACACATAGCACAGCAAGCTTTAGTTGTTGACCAATACCAAAAAAATACATTTTGACAAAACTGTAAAAATCCTTCCACTGTGTTGGAAGGATAAAAAGTTGCACTAAACTGAAAGGATTGAATCCAAACCACACCACTGCTTCCTATTCTGCGTTATTCGGTATAGCTTGGCATGGCTAGTTCTATACATAGTCAGATAGCAGCCAATTCATTTATCAAACTAATGATTTAGCACATTTAAACATATTAAAATAATAAACTGCTCTCTAATATAATCTTTTCACTCTGCAGATACACATTCTATGCCTAAAGGTCGGCCAATTATCTACTTATAACTGGAAGTGGGTAGGCAAGGCTGAGCTATATCACCTCAAAGCTTAAGCCACTCGATGTCTATTTTATAACTTAAAGAATTCACTGGCGGAAAACAACCAATTTGTAATGTCCAGAGAATAAAGGAAATCAGACAACAATATCCACTAATTGTCCATGGGTCACTAGCATACAAGGATGGGGGTTTTCTAACACCTTATCTGAAATCAACTATGTTGTGATTGGTTTGTTGCTATGGGGGGTGCTGGGAAATCCAATTTATTTGTTTCTATGGCAGCATTTACTCAAAATACAAGTCTAGCCTACTCCATCAAAAGCTTTTTTGCAAAGCCCCAATACAAGAGACCCTGTCACGGGACCATTCATTTCAACAACAATCTTCCAATACTTCTCTATGTGTACTTAACATATTTTAGCCATGTTATTTACTTGTAAAAACCTCCTTTGTGTTGACATTTAAAAGCCCAGAGACGGCTGCTGGGAGCTCCAAGATCTTAAAGTGTGTGGAGACCCTAACAATGCACAAGGAGGGGTTATGGAGATGAGGAAAGGGCTGTGTTCTTTGTAATTTATCAGAAATGAAGACTGACCTTAATCTTCAGAATTCAGATCCCAAAAATGCATTGTATTGTGCGGGTAGAAACACACTATACTTCTGTCACATTAACAGTTGTCTTTGGTGCTTTCAGCTATGTAAATATGTATTACAATTTTTCCTTAACATACACATTAAGTGAATAGTTTTCTCCTTTACTCCTTCATTGGATGCAACATAAAAGGTCATGGAGGTTGGTAAAGAGGAGATTCTGGGGCATCACAGAGAGTAAAAAAAAAAAAAAGGAAAGGGCTACGATATTGAAGAAGTCACATTTCATACCGGGGTACTAACACGTTGAAATATACCGAAACCTAATTTTCAGAAACTGCTGAACAAAAGCATTTAAACTATTTGATTTTCCTGTGCTTTAGCGGCAATGTTTTAGGTTGGTGGCAGGTAAATACATCACTTTGTAAATACATCATTACAGTAAATACATCACTTTGCCCATTTAGAGCAAATTGAGAGGTATTCTTGAAAGCTACCCAATCTACTAATACTCCACCATTCACCTGCCTGAAGCCTCAGACATAACTGGTGCCTCCAAGTATGAGACAGAATGTGGTCTTTTCTCATTCCTCCATCGATGCAGCACCCAGGACTGTACAGCTAGTCGTCAAATGTAAATGTGAGGTATGGGAACCTATGGGAGACCTGCTTGAAACGGGTCAAACACAGGTCAGAGGAAGGTCAACTGCAGGACAAGTAAACCTGTCAAGAAACTGAAGCATCTTTAACATATCTTTGACACAAGCTCTAAAGGTTTTTGAATTCTTTTTTGTCCCCCATGTAAAGAAGCAATCCTTTACACATCCATTCTTTAAAATGTAAATGGCTTGTACTGTCAATAAGTAATGGAGAGAATATTGCAGATACAATTTTTACTACTTTCTGTACAAATATAAACTAAGGTGTTGTGAAAGTGGGTTAAAGGTCCATCACGACTGCCTCAGATCTGAATGGCCTAAGAGGCCCTCACCGGCATTTCAGGAAAAAAAATACTAACTGATGTAGTGATTAAAGGATGAAGAGTTGTGTGAGCGGAAATGAAGCAATAATACACCAATAAGATCAAGCTCATGTTTACAATGTTTACATAAAAAAAGAATAGAAAAAGTAAATAGGAAATATGCAGTAAATAAGATTCAGCCCCAGGGGCTAAAATAACTATGCATGGAGCATCGTTATCCCTCTCGGTCAAAGATTTCCTCAACTTTGATGAAAACCTGAAACAAAGAGGAAAACTATGTGAGTTTTGGGTGAAAACATGTAAAACTATTGGGGCTGTACAGATGGAAAAATGCTTAGGTACCAGGAGTAAGATTCATCGAAAATGTACCAACCAGCTTCCAAGAAACTTAAAATTTAATGGCAAAATACACTTCTCTTTCTTTTGCTTACCACACAATAGATTGAGGAGAGAGGACTGGTTGGTCTGCTGTCAGATAAATTACTGGGTAGGCAGCTGCCTCCCTAAGTGCCAGATAAAAGTACAGAGGAAATTTAAAGTGCAAAAAAAAATGGTAGTTTGCTTGTAGGTTTTACCAAAGCCACAGAAAAACTACTAAACTTTTGTTACTATACCAGTCACATCAGCTAACCTGATCTACAGATTGGGAGGCATCCACTTTTCGAACTTTTCCCCTCTGCTCATACAGATTAATGATAGGCCTGGTGGACTGGAGGTATGTCTGAATCCTGAAAAAAAAAAGACTGTCAGTGAGGCTTACAAATGTAAATTGTATTCTCTGTAAGTTAATTTAGTATTTTTTTTTTTTTAATATGTTAGAATTTTCAAATGTTGGCTATTGCACGTTCCAGAAAGTTATTGCTGTGTCTGCAGATAAACTCTACAATAATTTTCTAACTTCAGGGATTGCTGTTAATAAAAATACTCTGGACTTTGCAGTTTCATTTACATAAACAGTACCCTAACACTAAGGGCTTTGTGGGATGGGCAATTCTGTAGCAGAGACTAATCGCTACTACAAATAATAATGCCAGCAATTAGCATCCTATTTTTTGCTAGTGATTTAATTGCTAAAGTTGCTGATGATTTGTCACTGCTGCAACCTAAAACAAGTGCTACAGTATTGGGTTGGTGTGCTTTGGTACAAATTAGTTACTTAGTAGCTAAGCCCATAGAGGAATATTTTAAATAATTGTTGATGACTCAAAGTGCTGCTACATGCTAGGCGACTGGGCTACAAATTCTTAAAAATCAGCAAACTAGGAATTACAAGAAAAAAATAGTAGCATTTTCCTAGCATGAAATTGCTTAAAAAAAACTATACACTACAGATCCATACAAGATTATTTTTGAAGTTGCCTATGCACAATAATAAATTTATATATATATTCACACCACAAACCACATGTAGTGCTTGTTTAGTTATGTTTCTTTTGTATGGAAGATTTGATAAGTTTCCAGCCACATGTCACCTTAGATTTTGCAAGTTTACTTACATACTAGCTTTGGGGAAATGTGGGTGGTGTCATCGGGTCACCTGAAATACGTATGTATGTATGTAAATGCGTATGGTCCTTTTTTTTTTTTTAACCGATTCATTCAGATAATGTAAAAACTGTTTATACTTTGTTGGTGCCAAACTTCAACCCATCCCTAAAGAACCAAAGTTCTGTACTGTTACCTCTTTTCTAAGCTCTCTCTGTTATCATCACTTCTCCCGCTGCTCTTCCCTCGTTCCAAGCAGCGTTCAATGCAAGTCTATAGACAAAAAAAAAAAGAGAAAAATCAGCACCATAGATCATCATTTTTATTACCTCATGCTTTATAATTATAGAAATCCATTCCTTCCTAAAAAGCTGTGGCCCTATTTGTGTTTATTGGTGAGATTTTTCCCAAATTTCCTTTCAGGACTAGATGCCAGGACAAAGGACCTGGGGGGGGGTTGATGATGTTACATATTGCAAAAGCAAAGATGGGAATGCACCCTAACCCAACCGTGATTAGAAAAATACATTTGCCTGAAGCAACGCTATGGTCAACAGCACTGCTATAAAATATAAGCCGATTTCCAAAACGGAGTGGAGGCAATTTACTTAGTAAAGATATCAAATAGAGAAACTGGTGTTCATTGTAAATAACTGATCCTGTACAAGAGAGACAACTTTGCAGAATTAAAAATCCAAGGTTACATACACACTTGCAATAGCTTGCGAGAATCTGGCAAGTGTACAGCGCCCATGGTCCGAATGACCGTCCTGGCGGATCCACAGACGATGGACGTCGTGCGATCGCAGCACAGCGGGGTGCGGCTCCGTCGTTCTCTCTTTCCTATCTCCATAGAGCAGAACGGTGCTGCATGAACAGCACTCATTTATGCATTGTGCAGTAGTTTGTCGTTGGAAAGGATAATGAAAGATCCCTTCCAAAGACAATTATTGCACGTATGTATGCAGCCTAAAGCTGCGTACACACGGCAAATTTTTCTCGCCCGATACTCGGTATCGGCCAATTATCGGGCGAAAATCTGCCGTGTGTACAGTCGGTCGTCGTCCATGGTCCGACGACCGTCCTGGCGGATCCATGGACGATGGACGACGACCGATCCTAATGAAAGGGAAGGGGAGAGCGCGCAGCAGGGTGCCGCTCCCGTTTCCAACAATTTTCCTCGTTCGTCGGCGTCGTTGGTTACTTTTTTACGAACGATTTTTTGCCCAATCGATCGTTCGTTGTTCCATTGGAACGATAAAAATTGGAAGTGTGTACGCACCTTTAGATATACCTGAATATGCCACAATATGCAGTTATTTTATATACCCGGTCATACGCACCACTATTGGGATGCCTTAAAGAGTACCTAAACTCAGAATTTTTTACTTTACATAAAAGGGTAGATAACCCTTAGTAAATAATTTGTTTGTTGGTGTTTAAGTGCAACACCCATTTTTGTTTTTTAAAAAATAAGGGGACAGCACTGCCCCCTTAATACTTGATAGCCTACATCACGCATCCTGGGAGGCTCTTGGCTGCTCCTAATGTGCATGTCTGAAAAGGAGCCCGTTCATCAATAGCCAAACTCACGCATGCAAAGTGCAAGATCAGGTGACATAGGACGAAAAACGCAGAAGAAGAAAGGAGAAGATGGCGGCGCCTGGTGCCCCCCTGCAGCAGGCTAGAGACAGAAACCAGGACAATGTGGGACTCGATTGAAGAAACCTCCTGACAAATGGAGTGTGTCCTTTTTTTTGTTTTGGGTTTACAAAACAAAAGCTGGCCCTGGGCAATGAAAGAAAAATGGAAACGGTTCATGATACTTGGTGCTTCTGCAAACTAAATGTCACTCAGTTAGGGTTTAATTCTTAGAAGCATTCAGTATAAACTGTCAGTATGGACCTTGTAGATGAAACAAGCAAAGGTTGAATGTTTTAATCTCCCGCATGTTTTAGTGATAAGGATGATGATAATGATAATGCTGCAATGTGCAGTAATGCATAGCAACCATTTCTCTCATGAATAGGAAGATCGTCTGCCCCTTCTGCAATCAAAATCCTGCCTGATCACAAGCGGAGCTATAGTTCTGCTTTAACATGATGATCTCCATCTTCCAATAATAGGCCCGATTTATTAAAGCTCTCCAAGGCTGGAGAGGATACACTTTAATCAGTGAAGCTGGGTGATCCAGCAAACCTGAAATGGATCTGGTTCAGGATTGAAAATATTTTCTAACAGATAGCAAATAACTGAGGAAAGCCATTCCAGGTTTTCTGATCACCCAGCTTCACTGATGAAAGAGTTTCTTCTCCAGCCTTGAAGAGCTTTAATAAATCAGGCCCAACAAATAAATCATTCCATTTTATGGTGCACAGCCTTTTCTCCTCTTTCTAAATAGGCCCCACAGACTTTCCAAGAGTTAGGAAAGGTATTTTCTTTGTAGCAGCATAGCCAGCTGGGTAAACCACAAAAAGTAAAATATAGCCATGCAAATGTCTAAATCTGCACAGCCGGGTAAAGTTTGCATTGTCAGCTACTTAATCTATGCTATAAAGACAAAAATATGCAAATATCTGACCCCGATATAAAAAGGACTGCATGATGTGTAGCTGCCTTAGCAGGACAGGTGTGCCCTCTGTACGGTCCCCTGCATCCCAATATACACAAGAATTTCCTCCTAAAGTAAAAACATACAAAAGCCATTGACCACACATGCAGAGGGGCCACTACTGACCTCTGATAGAAATGACCCTGTCAGCTGCCCAATATAGACCCTGCACTTAGAAATTACTACTCACAGGTCACATTACAAATAGACCAGGAGATCCCCTGCGCTTCAGCTGGAAGAAACTCCCCATAAAATGACGTGTCTCAGATGACTGTTCACCACTGCAGAATGACAGGTTCATATTTCTAGGCCGGCACACCCTGTGTACTTAGACCAAAGGAGAATATGGCTTGTGTAGCCTGCAAGCAGCAATTATCGCTCACCACCATGGAGTACAGATATAAAACCAAGCCACAAAGACACTAACAGCTAAATAATAATGGGAGTCGTTGTATATAAAAGGATATAAAAAGATCACAGTATGTGTTGTATATTCCTGCATCTTCAATCAATATAAGCAGGATATTATTATATAAATATAAGGGATCCTCCAGAGGTTGCTGGGGGTTCCTAGAGCAATTAGTAGTTTGTGCCACTCAGGTCAGTTTAAATAGCACCTATAGTCTTTTTGCCTATCTGTAAGGGTGACGTTCTTCCCAATGGCCAGCTATGCAAGAGAAATTCCTCCCACAGCTAATGTACTGTGAGCTGTGGCTATAATGATTATAGAAGGAGGTCCCTGAAGTTGGCAGTATCAATAGCCAAAACTTTTTTTTTTTTAAGTTTGCATAGAGTAGGAAAGGATCAAAAAAACTGTGAGATTATTTTTTGCTTTTTGTGTACTAGTGGGAAATTTTTCATCACTTCTCATCAGGGAGATCTTCTAAAGTAATAGGGGTTAGTGTAATATTACAGATTTTCCTTCACCCTCTCGGGGACAATGATCACCAATACAAAAAGAGGAGGTGAATCTCCCTAAAGAAGACACAGAAGGCAATAAAAACATACCACTTATTTTTTTTTGTATGAAGATAAATTCTAAAGCAGCGGTCGCCAACCTTTCGGACCTCACGGACCACTAAATTCATGATTTTAAATCCCGTGGACAATTAATATGAATTTTTTTTTTAAAGATAAATACATTTGTAAAATAGTGATCTTCCTAATGGTGTCTGATGAGGACTGTGGAGGCTCGGATTCATTGATCAGCTCACGGTTATCATTAGTTGCATTATCTTTGGTATTACTAAAGAAATGCAAAATATTTGTTTGCCTATTCTCACTCATTTATTAATAAACTTTAAATAAAAAAAACACAAAAATCTGTTAAAAAAAGTATGCATAAAAATACAGAAACCTGTAATATAACTGCAGCATGTATTTTATATATATATTTAATATAATTATATATACACATTATATAAAGTTTTCTTTGTATTGGACTCAGTTATTTATATTATTTATATGACTTGGATACAGTTATTTTGTACTGAATCCAATACAAAAATATTTGAATATCCCGCTGCGCCTCCCGCACTAACGTCACGGGGAAACCCCGGAGATCGTCTCTGCAGTGGCTGGGAAAAGATTGGGGAAGGAGGATGACGCCCGAGGCCGCCAAAGGAACAAGGTGAGATTTTTTTATTGTTTTTAGCGACCCCAAGTGTGACTTGGGATTACCGAGTCACACTCAGAAATACAGCTTGGGGGGTTAAAAACTGCAAAAGAAGAGGAAGGATCTTTATTTCACCAGAGCCCAGAGTCTAATGTTCTTTTCCAGCATTGTTGTTTCCAAAAACCGTTTTAGTATTGGACACTTCTTATTATGTAAGGAGCCAGTGACCCCCGCTACACGCTATGGTTTCTTCCTTCACCCTGATGTCACTGTGGAGTGCTATAGTGGCTCAGGGGTCTGTGGAAGGTACCATGATGTGTAATGGGGGGGGGGGGGGGGTCAGGTGCCTAACATTTGATGACATAAATGTAGAAAAGGAGGGTAGGTTGGACACACTAGAGAGGTAAGTATGCTCGTTACTTACCTGGTGTCCTGATCCTTGTAGCCCTGGGTGTCTTTATAATGTTCTAGTAATAGGAAGGACCCTGCTTCCCCGGTTGGCCTGTGCTGCCCAGCTTTTGTGTCAGCACCAAGCTGCAATGCTGCCGTGGCACAGGGCGAGTTGACCCCATTCTGCACGGTCACACCACCCCCCATTGATTCTCACTCACCTGCACTATCTTCTCACACTGAGTCCCCTTCCCGGCGCCGGGTCCGCCCAGGACGAACACTACGATGGGCTTCATGACAGCACTGAGCAGAGAGCGGGTGAAGAGCGGAGAGAGGCGGGGCAGAGCGCCCAGGGCACGGAACACCATACACAACGAAGGGGAGGAGAAAGCCGGCTGCCTGCTGAGGTGTCACATACAGGAAGTGACGTTTCATGTCAGTCCCGGACCCAGCCTTCTATATGTCGACTTTCATTGGTTTACACGCTAGTCAATCGTAAGATGTGTCGACGCCATGATTGCTGAGGGCAATGCCCAATCTTAGAGCTTGGGAAGGACCTTATTGTGGTTTTGACAGCGTGTCAGCTTTAGCAATCACTTTTAAGATCAGAAATCCTCTACCAGAATTATTTTACATACGAAATAGCATGGCAATAAATTAGTGGCAATAAAATTAAAGACTAACATGAGGTGGGGAAGGGTTGGAGGTTTATTACTGTCTGAGATACATTTAAAGATATTTTTACCATTCTTCCCAAGGCCGACGTCGATGCAGAGACAAAGTACAGGACGCCATTTGCATTGAAGTGGAAGAAAACCCAGTCAACCCCCCTGTTACATTGTTGGGTTCCGCCATCTTTCTTCCCTTCTTCAGCTACCGGATAATCTTCAGGACATCTTGATTGGCTGTGCCGGGATGATGTGCTGGGTTTCCCTGGCAACCAGAATGTATCAATTTGGGGGCCCCTTCTCCCTGAGCATTAGTGTCAGTGGGACCCCCTTAGCATTGGTGTTATTAGGGAACCCCCCATTAGCAAGGATGTAATAAATACAACCCCCCAATCCTCCTTTGCTTTGGTGTCCATGGGACCCCAATCTCCTAGTATTGGTCTCAGCGGGGATCCCCCTTAGTATTGTAGACCCTCCCCTCTTTTATAGAAGTGGCCCTTCTAAAGTAATGGAGGATCTGTTTTCCTGCCCCACTATAACAATAAAAAGATAGCATTAAAAAAAAATAAAAGCTTAGTGCAACCCCCCTTTGCATCGGGGTCAGGAGGGGCCCCCTTTGCATTGGCATGAGTAGAAAAGCCAACTTTCCCAATAGAGACACAGACAAAACACTGACAGTGATATGGTAACTGTGTGTTACACCATGAGTATGAAGTGTTATGGTAAGACCCATCATCCCCTACACCCCTACATCTCCTACAGCAGTGTTTCTTGATCTCTTTACCATATGACCCCTTAAAATAACTTTCAGGTTTTCAATAATTATTCTATAATTACTATATCCACAGCTCACAGTACATTAGTGTTGTGGTCAGTGGGAAAAACGACTTTTACATTGCTGGCCATTGGGAAGAATGTCACCCTTACAGAAAAGGTCATTGGTGTCAGTTAAACCGACTTGAGATTTGAATTGCTCAAGGAATCCCTAACAACTTCGGAGGAACTCTGGATGAGAAACACTGCTGTACAGTCGCCCAGGAAAATGGTGACAGGTATTGGCCAGCACACAATTCCTTTGTGTGGGTGGCTTCAAAAGTGTAAAAATGGAGGGAGTTTGGTGCAGACACAAATAAACTCCATAAACACCCCTAAGGTCTCTGGAAGTGTGTAGAGGACAGTAGTCAGGTATGAGCCTCCAGAATTAAAGACACGTTGCATCAACTTAAGCTACAAACACACTTTCAATAATTATCATTAGAAAACAAACGATTACGACCGATCAACGATTATGCACGAATATACTTGACCGATTGTATTGTGCACAATTCTGCACATGTTGTAACGATATGACTGTTCAAATATAATCCACCAATAGCGTACACAGGCTAGATACAATCGTTTGAATGATGGAGTGACATGTAAAGTAGAAAGTGTATTGCAGAAAAATGCACGACCACTGAACGACTGTACACACGATAGATAGTAAACGATCAGATCGGCCGTGACGGTCGTTCATTTCCAATGACAATCCTCGTTCGTTGGCGTTGTTGGTCAGTCGTTGGTCAAATTTTTTGCAATTTTTGGCTGGTCGGTCAATTCCAACAATAATTATTGGAAGTGTTTGCAGCTTTACTCTTGGTGACTGAAGAATGGTAGCTAGAGGATGGGTCATGGGGGGTGTGGGAGGGGCTGCATGTGAGGTTACATTTTTCACAATAACAATGAAAGAATGAAAAAAAAAGTTGGTGCAGAGGATTCTAAATATGATTTTTCTAAACTCAATAATATAAAAAGGTCTTTTTATAAATCAGTGAATCAGAAACATTTTCTGCTCGAGAATCAATTGCTGCCATTAAAAAACACATGACCCTGGCAGGTTATTCATCAAGGAATGTTAAGGTGAATGTCAGATTGCCTGCTTTAGAAATAGTCCAAAGTAACAGACCGGTCCTTGGATGTGCTGGCTGCATTCGTTTTCTTTTTTTTTTTTTTTTGCTTAATTTTAAAGTGGACCGTCAATAGAAATGGAATTTCCTGTTATCCCCACTATGCTGCAAAAAACTGTAAAGATATATATACTTTTTTTAATAAAAGCTAAAAATATCTCGATTCTGACTTCTGACACTTTTGGCAGGCCCAGGTGACATCAGGTTCCCTAATGCTGCCTCCTGGGCACTTGAAATCCCAAAATATTACATTCCTGCAATGTGCTGAGATGAATTCTTATGGGATTTTGGTTTCCAATGCCCAGCTACCCCCAGGAGGGGAACTAAAGAGAAACTAAACGCAGCAAACTCCCGTCTTTTTTTTTTATACTAAGAACTGTGTGACAATATGAATTCATTCTGGCCTTAAAAGTCCCATTAAAATTCCATATATTTTTTGAATACATAAATAGGAAGACAACCCTTTTATGTAAGGTAAAAATTACCTCTTTTTTGGGGGGGCTGCGGCAATAAAGACAAAATCGGAGAGCAGAGCCTACTGGGATGTCACACATCATTCTGGACATTGTCAATCTCATGTGCGTGCCGATCTCAGCAATTGTTTCCCGCATTGAAGCAAAAGCTTTCTCGTCAACGGATTCTTGTCAATGCGGATTTCACAAATCCAGATCGGCACTCTTTTTTTCCATTTTCTGCAGGTTACATCACATGATCTCACGCCTGCACAGTGCCAGATTAGGTGATGTAGGCAGGAGCAGGAAGAAGAGGATGGAAGCGTCTGGTGCTTTCTCTGCATCAGGATAACCGGGCAGCGCAGGACCCAATCCAGGAAACCTCCTCTCAGGGATCTGCAGAAGTAAGGGGAGTGAGGTTTATTTAGATTAGTTCTGATTTAAAAGTGTAACTTAAGTAATTTTTTTGGAATGTTAAAATGTCAGCTGCGACTTAGTAATTCCATCATGACAACTCCTATGATGGTGTGACTAAGGAGGAGCAGTGTTGTCACCCTAGAACAGACTACAATATACAGAGATTGCAGGGAATAAAGTGACAACAGAAGCATAGAGTGTACAAAGTTATTATTTCACTAGATTTTTGCGACTTTTGTATTGCATGTATGTTTTTTTTATTAAAAATATACCAAAGCCCTTTCAAAAGTATATTTAACCCCCCTAGCGTTCTATATCTGTCAGTTTTTTATGCAAAAAGTGGTCCTATTTTTTTTGCATAGAAATTTTTGTTTAAATTGTAGGCCTGTAATTCTTAGGAACAACTCCCGGGTATAATAATGATATTTATTTATTATAATCATAATTTATAATACATAATTATAAATCATAATTTTAAAAATAATGAAATATTAGACCACAACAATGTAATTTATCAAAAAAAAATATTTTATCAAAAATTTCTCACTGAAATTTTCCAAACAAGGGTGCAATATTATTGATAAATAATAATATACTTTAAATGCAGATTTTAGAAAAACAAATATTTACATTTTTAGTAGACATCTGGGGTGTGGTAGATTTTGAAGCAGGGTGCTGCACAAAGTCCAGTATCACAGTCAGGACAGTGGAACCTAGTTTATTCCTCTGTCATCCGTCTTTAAGCAGCCACAGGACCATAAATGACCAACAGTAGCAGATCATTGTTAGGTTTGCTCACATTCAGGTGCAGCATTAACGTTACATTAAAAATAATAATCTAACAACATTCATCAAACTAAAACTTTGTGGCAGCAACTGTATTTGTAACTGTAGCACAGGCGGCGTCCTGTCTGTTGCTAAGCAACTGGTTCCTGTCAAATCTACTCTGGGAAGAGCGCATGCGCTCGTTCTTCATTTTACAGCCCTACCGTTATCTGTTTGAATTGAATGACTGTGATTGGCTCAGCGAGAGCAAGACTGACGCGTCTATTGGTTAGGTGGTTTTCGGCTCTTTTCTCTGATAGGCCACGGGGCGGGCATTGTGTCCCGGGCCCAGGGGACTGACTGGCGCCATATTCGTTTGTATGTGTTATTGGGGGTGAAGCGCTAAGCACCGATAACTGTTAGTGTGCTACGGAAACCCCTCCCTTGGGAGCTGCCGCCACTTCTGCCGC
Organism: Pyxicephalus adspersus; assembly: GCF_032062135.1. Classification (NCBI taxonomy): domain Eukaryota; kingdom Metazoa; phylum Chordata; class Amphibia; order Anura; family Pyxicephalidae; genus Pyxicephalus; species Pyxicephalus adspersus. Next base: position 15,716,924 of record NC_092865.1, on the reverse strand, counting down.
TCAGGAGGCTCACCGAGAGAAGTGCAGGAGCTGAGCAGTAGACGGGTGGCGGCGTCCATGCTGAGCTGCAGGTGAGTCTTCCCTCATTGTCTACCTGAGATAGGTTTTGTATCACAGATGAGACACACAGGTGAGATTATTACATCCCTGGATGGACGGCTGCAATTTTTCTGCTCGGGGGGGACTACAAGTCTCAGGATTCTTTGATTTGCAGCTGGGAGCTAGGCTTGCATTCCTTGTTAATATGCAATAACATTTCACATACCTGGGATCACTATAGGGAGGTAGGGATGGATGGAAGGGAAGGTGGGATAGATAGACTTCTAGATTGTAAGCTCTTCTGGCCAGGGTCCTCTCCTCCTCCTGTGTCACTGTCTGTATTAGTCTGTCCTTTGCAACCCCTATTTAATGTACAGCGCTGCGTAATATGTTGGCACTATATAAATCCTGTTTATTAATATTAATAATAATAGATGGATGGATTGAGGGAGTGGTGGAGGAATGGAGGTAGGGATGGAAGAATGGATGTATGGAGGGACAGAGGGATAGATAGATGGATGAATGAAGTAGGAATGGAGGGATGAATGGAGGTCAGAATGGGTGGATGGATGAATGGAGGGTCTCCTAAATCTGCTGGTCTAGCAGTGGAATAAAAAGAAATCAAATTCAGCCCCTCATTCCGAGCCATAGCTACATGTGTTTAGATGAGGAAAAATCAAAAGGAAAAGGAGAAAATGTTACATAAAGTATTTCTGTATTTGAAATATGTCGAAAATGTAATTGTGTTTAAAACATTGCAATGAAGGTGGAATACCGGAGGTAAAGATCACTTATAAGGTATTTATTTAAAATCCATGGTTCCCCCAGGTCGTCCTGTCTAAACCAGGGTTGTGTGGATTGCCTTGGAGAAGATGGTTTTAGCCATGGTGCAGGGGATTCCTAGGTTTCCTGTAGGTCAGGGATTCCAAACCATGTTCCCTGGATCAACCAACCAACTAAGGTTACTTGGAACCTGTGGATTTCTGGGGCAGCCAATCTCAGCCAGAGTTCTGTGAAATTATTGGGCAGCCATTCATTCTCAGCTGGTAAATTAGGTTTCCTCTTCAGCGGGCATACTCAGCCAGGACCCCTTGGAATCTTGGGATTTATCTATGCCAGGCATTCTCAGCTGGAGTTCAGTGGAATTGTAGGGATCCTATAGGTCATTAAGTCTATACCAGGGTTCTGTGGATTCCTAAGGTTCCTCCAGGACATCCCTTGGAATGCCACGGTTACTGTAGAGCAGCCAAGATTCCTAAGGTTCTTCTAGAACAGCCATTCTAAGCCATGGTGCTGTGGATTCCTATGGTTCTCCCAGGGAAGCCAGAGTTCTGTGGAATTCTAAGTCAGCCATTCATTCTCGGCTGGTATTAGCTGGGAAATCCTGGGGTTCCTCCTGGGCAGGCATCCTCGTTAAGGATTCTGTGCAGTCACTTTTAGCCTGAATTCTGTGGGCTCCTAGGGTTCTTCTAGGGCAGGCAATCATAGCCATGGCTCTGTGGAATCTGAGGGTTCCTCCATGACAAGCATTCTCATCCAGCATTCTGTGCAAATCTAGGTTTCCTCTACTGCAGGCATTCTCTGCCAGGGCTCCTTGGAATCCCAAGGTTCATCTATGACAGGCGTTGGCAGCCGGTTTCATGAAATCATCGGTTTCATCTATAAAAGTTTCATAAAAGTTTAGGCTTCCTCTGGAGCAGCTATTCTCAGCTAAGATTCCTAGGGTTCTTCTAGAGTAGTGGTCGCCAACCTTTCTGACCTCACGGACCACTAAATTCACCAAACTCGAGCTCGCAAGCATGGGGAGCCGCGTGTCACTCAAAGGGGAAGAAACCAGACTGATGTAAGAACCCGCCCACCCTCCCATAGCTGGCTCAGACCTGCTTGTAAAATTCTGGGGGGGGGACAGTAGTGCAGGGCTGTACCCCCAGGATCGCCAACATTTTCTGTTCTAGAGCAGCCATTCTCATCCAGGGTTTCTCTACAACAGCAACACTTAGCCAGAGTGTTAATCCTAGGGGGTTCTACAGCAATAATTCCCAGCCAGTGTTCCATGGGATCCAAGGGTTCCTCTAGAACATTCATTCTTAGCCAGGGATTATCCAGATGTTGTTAGGGTTAAGCTGTGGCTGATTGAAATCTGCAACAATGTACACTAGTTATTGAACTACTTCTGGCTGGCTGGTTAGGTGGGGGGCCACAAATGATGGACAGAAGCGCTGGTGGCTCTCCTCACACTGCTTAAACAGGAGCTGCTGAGAATGGCAGAGCAATGTATGTAGGCTTACACTTCTCTGACAGCACACCAGCTCTCTTACACTATGCTATTCTCAGTTACTGTGCTGACAGGAGGCCGAGCTGCTGAGAATAGCATAGAATGAGAGTAGTGTAAGCTTTACATATACCAGGCTGCTGCAAGATTTTACTCTGTTACCAGGCTCTGATGTCAGAAAGGTTGGGGATCACTGCTTTAAAATGTGTGAATAATCAAACTTTTTTTTGAGGAGAGCAAGAAAGAGTTCATTTTGATTGTGTGTCTTAATGCACATATCAATGCACAAATATATGACTTGGTAGGGTTCCATACATTAGAATGGCACCTCAATGAAAGGCAACACAGCTGCAATGCACATGGGTGGAAGTGCATCACTATCCATGGTAAAGCACTACATTGTGTTGGAAAATTAGACTTTTCCCTTTTTTGTTTTTGTTCCATGCCTGTGCTTAATAAAAAATAAATAAGCTGCCCTAATGCAATGCACGTTACTGCACAGTACACTGCTTGTTGTTATATTCCACAGGAATAGAAAAGAGGTATTTCGGCCCAATAGGTTTTATTTTTACATTTAAAAAATAAACAATGCAGAGTATACGGTGCATTTTTTGTTTAGTAAACTGCTGTTATTTATGGAGTTGATCCCCTACGTAAACCAGTATTGTGAACATTTTTACTTTAAATCCATGAGTGCTGAAAGCCAGCTAATTAAACTGATAAGCTCATCAATACAGTCTTAGTCCTTAATGTTTAAATAGACTTTGTCACTTTGCTTATTCAGGACAAAGTGAAAGATTTTTTTTTTAACTCGTAGTGATCCAATAATATGTCCTTCTCAGCATTCCTCTGCCATCTCTTTATCATTTGATAAAACAAAACTAAGTACTTCCAGCTCAATTAAATCTTTATTTCTGTTATGTTGCAGGACATGAGCACAAAGATGAGTTTAAAGAATATGCAGCACTACAAGGAGGCCAAGCCCAGTGCTAATGAAAACCCGATTAATATTAGGTATGTTACATTTTGCAGTAGTTTGGTAACTGCGAGAAACACAAAGCTGGTTACAAGTCGGTGACGGTGGTTAATAGCGTGGACAACTTCGGCTGGTAAATGGCTGTATTAAAGATTGTTGTATGAGCGTTCATACTTGTATCTAAATAGGCGAGTTCATCGCAGGTTTTCTTTACATACCCTTTTTCATACATGCCTTCTCTGTAATGACCCATTTCCTTGAGAAATTTTCAATTTTTACTGGTATGTCACATCTAAAACCTGATTGTAAATTCAAAGTTCATCCTTTGCCAGACACTAATTCTATGTGTGACTTTTAATGAGCAGTGGGGTTTTATTCTGCAGTCTGGTGTATTGTGGGCAGATGGAGAGTGCTGGACTCCCAGAGGACCCCCCCCACACATCTGTTCCAAGATAGAAAATACCATTTAAAAATTGGATTTTTTTTGGTTTGTTCCTCTTTTCTATGTAGGTATATTTCAGCAAATCTTTTATTAATATATCACTTTTAATTTGTTTATTGTTTTTAGGAATATGCCAAACAGGATGCTACCTATTCATTTCCCTCCAACTAAAACTGTACTCTGGGACTCAACACCCATGGGAGAGCCAATAGGGTTACATTTCAGCTATTACAGGTACTTATCCTATTAAATTACCAATTTGTTGCTGACATGGAAGGCATAGCCGTCACTCTGGCACCGCTCATCCGGTATCTTTATTGATATATATTTAATTGAAGTTTTGTTTAGTTATGTCAAGGTTTATTTCTTATGTTTTTATGATTAAAATTAATACAATAAATACATACATCATGTAGACAACTATTCATTATTTGCTTTGTTTGAGTTGTCAGGAATCCTCACTTGTTGCTTTCTGAGAAAGCTTTGCGGCTCGCTTATAGACATGCAAAGACGGAGAGAAGAGTTTTCTGCTGCTTCTTACTTGGATCTTTCTCTGTGGATGATGGTATGTTAAGTCTTTAGTTATGATTTGTATAGATCCACATAAACTCTAATAAAACATCTAATATTTTTTATTGAATGTGTGTGCTATGTAAATTCTTGCAATGGTGTTGTTTTATTATGACACATGGTTTTAGGATGGTCCCCTTCGGTGTTAATGTTGTATTTTCTGACTGATGGTGAAGGTTAGAGCCAGTGAAAAGCATAGGCACTACATAAATCGGCTGTTTAGTTTGCATTCATTCCTATATAGTGCTAAATAAAAGCACTGTCTAGTACACTGCAAGCAAGACACCTTGTTAAAATTATGATATTTGTCTGGTGTAGGAGATTCAGCAATTTGCTTATGGCCCATTTGGTGAAAAAAACTTGACTTTTTTATCCTGGTAGCAGAAAGATGGCCTATTGCCATGGTGGGGGTAAAAAGATTTCCACTTAAGGTCACTAAAGTTAGGACAGACATAGATGGTCAATGGGGTAATTTACTAATAGGCTGTTTACCTATCAAGGTGAATTATTGCCGTCCAACTAGTATTCACAAAGCGCAGTGAATGTGGTGATCACTTTGTGAAGAATATGCAATCGTGTCCAAAGATATCTTAAAATAATACTTCACAATGCTATGTAAACAGCCCATATTCCTTTATTCATTCTCAAGTTTATGATTGATTAATTTGCTCAGCTCATTAGCACGACTAGGTAATTCCTCTACCACATCCCATTAGTACAACAATTAAGCAAAGTTGAGGACATTTTTGTTTTCTGCCTAAAGTCCTCACCTTTGCTTGGTAGTCTTTATTCAACCTCAACGTATCTACCTGGCATCTTTATAGCAAAACCAACATGTAGCCATCGGTCACATGACTGTACCAGGAGGACCTAAAGCTGCAGTTTTTTTTATCATGTAAATGTCCACACCACTTTGTTAATTTGTTGTTTGTATATTCAGCCTTGTTATTCCTGGATATAACTGATCTAAAAAAAAATTGATTTAGATCAGAGGAAATGTGCATATTATTTGCTCACCAGTTTTTCTCTCTTCTATCAGATGAGGAAGGTGTAACCTTGACCATTGATCGGTTTGATCCTGGGAGGGAGAAAGCCGGCATTGTAGGGAAGGTTCCCTCTGCTCTCCTACCTGGAGATTTTGTGATTCCTTGCTCTGTATCTAGCAGAGAGTCAGCTGGAAATGTCACTCTGCATACTACAGAGGAATTTGCTGCTTCTTTTAAGGTAAGCTATTTGTTACTTTGAATAATATCACAGGGAAACATTTTAAAATGGCAAGTAAGGATACATCATTACATTGGTTACTATATTACCATGTATTCAGCATTTCGTAAAAGAAAGTTTTCTTGATCTGTGTATAGTCACCTTATCTAACTACGTGTTGGACATTAGGATGCCAGTGTCCTTTTAGATGTGGAGGTTCCCTAGGTCAGTTTACCATGGAGTGTGCACAGCTACAGGAGTTTCTTCCTAGCTGCTATAAACTTCTGTGGCCGAGTTCTGTCCTGTCCAGCAATGCTTTGGCACCCACACATTGCTGCCTGGCTGGTCAATATGTTTGAGGCAATATAGGGTGTGCAAGCTTCCACACTACCAGTCCCTGAATATAGTCCTAGTGGGGGAAGCTTTCAGTCACTCCACTAGGACCCATCAGTTTCAATAATAACTAAATCGTAATTTAAAGCAGACTAAACTCTTTGGTGGTTGATGAGCTTCTGCCGTAATCGGCAAGTTGGCACATACTTACCCTGTGCAGTCAGTTTGCAGCAATGACAGGTCCAGGACCTGTTTTTGCTGCATCCTAAGGAGCCGTCCTCCTTACTGCAGCACAGGAGTTAACTCATTCGATGAATGAGCAGGATGGCAGTCTTCACGGAAGTCTGCAAATTAGCCGGTGATCCTATTCATTCTTTGAATGATCTAACTCCTGCATGAGCACAGGAGTTACATTATCCCCAGTGGCTGACTCGTTGCCACACACAGAGCTCCGAGCTACCCAGTGCATCCTGCATTTAGTTTAGAGATGATACAAATAGCCACCAGGAGCCATTTCCTTGGAGTCTTTGACTTCCTTTATTTACCCGCTGTTCCTTTCTTCCCATTCCATTGCTTGCTTCTTTTTTTAGGCCTTTTTCCTGTTCTGTTCTATTTGTCTTTCATGGTCAGTCCCCAGTCTGGCACTCTAATTTTAAATCTAGGTAAACTAGATAACGAAAAAGCAGAGGTCTCATCTGAGTTGAGATTGTGATTGAATTATTTATTGGCTGTTTGCAAAGTGAAGTTTAGACTAAATTTTTTTGTGAAGAATGTTTACATTGGCTGGTCAGAAACTGAAAGGTTCCCTAATAGCTTCATCCCCTTGCTGCTCCTCAGTAGATCTCGGTGTGTTTTTACAACGTTAATCCAATGTTTTCACTTATTGCTTTCCAAATGAAAAAGATAATATACAATTTTGTTTTCTTACTTTAATTAAAAAGATGTGTGTGCCTGTCTAAATGAATTCTAAAGGGTGTTCTAATGACTTACACAACATGAAAACGAAGAGGATCTAATAGTAGTATAAATATTAGGCCTATAATCGTATAATTATGAGAACAGTGGTTACGTTTGAAAATCAATTTGCGTGTATGTAAGAAAACTGTGAGTGGCCCCATTTGGTATTCTGAAGACACAACTGCCAAGGTTATTTTACAAACTAATACAAAACAAATAATGTAAATATTAAAGATCAGTTCAATAACAGAAAACCACTCCAGGTGAGAAGGAAACCGTGAAAGAATAGATTTGATTACCTATAGAACAGTTTAAAATGCCACTAATTAGTTTACTATCTACATGCTGACCAGGAAACACAATTGGGCAAATATGAAGCCCCCCCTATATCCCATCCTACATGCTATTCTAAATATTACTCCCAGTTCACTTTGCTATGTGGAGGATTGCTATTCCAGTATGCAGAGGTGCTTTTGCTGGACAGTCTCCTTGTATTGATGATTCTTTTTCTAGATCCTACCCGCTGGTAGCAGTGTCCACATCACACACGCAATAATTTGGACGTTGGAAAAAGCACCCTGTCTTCCGTACACAAAAAATTCTCATCATAATTAAATGTGTACTAATATTTTACTATGTAATTAATTGCTAGTGTTTCAATCTTCTCTTTCATCTTTGCTAAGTATTACACTGCAGCATCTATTTCCATCTGAGATAATATTTCCTTCGTATATTCCGTGCAGAAAAATCATCATGTGGACCCTATAGGAAGCTACAAGCTTGTGAATATATTTACTGTTATTATGGTGATTTTCTGTTTGTCTTCTTGAGGAGCATTTTCTCCCCTTTTCTTCTTTCCTCTCTATATTCCACGTACAAAGCAGATCTAGTCTGTTCTGAATGTCAAGTAGGAGGAAGGAGCTGGAAATTACTGCCGTCAGACTTTAATTGTATTGTTTTGCAGATGAAAAAGCAGTTCTTGTATTTTTGTTTTAAGGGTCTGCAGAGCCATCTTCACTGCAAAGAAGCCTTGGATCTTTCAAAATTGCTCACTGTAAGAGCTCATATCACTTACTCGGAGAGCATGGACAATCTTCACTTTGATCTTCGCTGGGCGGCTGTCACGGTAGCAAATTCATTTGAAAGTACTCCCATAAAGCCTGTCCCAATTATACCCACGGCCCTAGCCAGGAACCTGAGCAGTCACAATAATATTGCACAGCTTCAAGGGACACACAAATGCGGGTAAGCTTCTTTATTCTGAGTGTTCTTTAATAAAAAATCCAAATAATACTAGTGTCTTTCTACAAATGCTTGTCCTTTTGACTGCGGCGACAAAGTGTTTTTAAAGCGTCTGTTTGTTTCTATTTACAAGATACTTGATGCAGTCTGAAATGAATGCATCTGCAGCAAAGTGCCACAGCAAACAAACTTTTAAAAGGACATATATTTAGAGAGTACATGCATGGCACCGTGTTAGATTTAAACAGAGGTTTTTATTATATTTTGAAATGCTCTAAAAAGTAACTTTGGCCATTTAGCTGTAAAATTATGTGATTGCAGATGTATTTATATAATTGACATTGCTTTTGATAAAACACATGGGCGGAAAAGTTTATTCCTGAATTATTTCCCTGTTAAGGTGATTTGGGGGGGGGGGGGGTGTGAGTATTTTATTACCATGTGTGTTTTTTATTTGTTTATTTATTTATTTATTTATTTTAAACTAAAGAAACCAGGCATTTGTAGGTAATAATATCTTAGATTTGAACATTCCTATGTTTGCTGTTTAACTAACGTTGTTTTTTTTAAAATTGTTTTTGTGAATAGATATTTGACGATGGACCAAACTCGTAAGCTGCTTCTTGTCCTAGAGTCTGATCCAAAGGCATATACACTTCCACTTGTTGGAATGTGAGTTTTATAAGTATAACTATTCATGTTCTTTTTGATATTTGTTCCCTATGTGACTAAATCCTGGCTTCTAACATTTTTTAAGACCTAAATAAGAAAATTGTTAACATATTGGGGCAAAAAAAGAACTGTTGACAAAAGGTTGTCAAAGCCATGAAAAATTCAGGATAAAATTTGAGTACAAGGGTCTCTTTATTTAATTCCCTCAGATACCCCCCCTCCATACCATTGCATGCATTACACTTCTCCATACTTGTTTAGCCTGTTGGTAATATTGTTATCCAGATTTGGAGGGGATAGGGATGCTGTGGGCAGTAAAAAAATGATGCTCTGGGCAGGAATAATAAGTTAATGAATTCCAGAGAGATGAAGACTTCATTGTTCATAGGCTACATCAGATGATATACAATTTAAAACTGGAATAAAGTATTATTGTATCGTTTATACACACCCAAATGGCAACCCATCTAAAATATGTCCATGCTGCAGTTGTAGCTGCTGCCTATGAAATTCCTGAATAGAAGTCTGGAACCAATCTGCCCAGGTTTTCAGGCTGTAGTGTTAGACTGCTTTATTTCATACAATCCTGCTGAAAAGGGGTATTGTTGTGACCCCCCCCCCCCCCACTCCCCCAAAATCTGTTTATTTAACAATGGAGCATTAAATATATACTCTGGACTCTTCAAATTATCACTAAGTAACAGTATGTTTATATCTAGGGTTACTGATCCTTTCCTATGCTTTATCTAAACAGCTGGCTGAGTGGGATCACACACATTCACAGTCCACAGGTTTGGGCTAGCTGTCTGCGCTATCTGTTTAGCTCATCAATTAAGGAACGGTAGGTGTCACTTTGTGGCTTCCATGTATGTTTGCATGCTTCAGATGTTTATTACATATATAATAAATGCGACTAATTATTCAAAACCTTCAGTACCTTCATGTACACTGTGCAGTTTGCAGCATTGTATTGGTGACAAGGCATGAGACCTGGCATACTGGTGTACAGCACTTACACAGAGCACAGCAGTCTTAAGCTACAGTTTCCTGCTAAGATTTGGAATTTATCTGCTAAGAATAGAGAATTAAAATAACAATAATACAAAATTGTTGAATACATCTTGAGGTTTATGAGCCAACCTAACTTTTAAGAAATTCTACTGTTTAATATACATATGTAATGCTGGTTTGAGACAAGCCTGTGTTGATGGTATATGCTTGACATTTCTGAGATCATTCAGAATTCGTTGACAGATGCACTTGACCTGCTTTATTATGGTTTTGCATCCCCTTAGACTTGTATGAGAATGCAATAGATGGCTGAAGCAAATAAAAACTCATCCACGCAGGTTCTTAGATGCTGTAGGGTATTAATTCTAGATGTGCTTCATCAAACAATCGCAGAAGATTTGCATGGCTCCACCCACTATCCTGAAATAAGGAATAATCATTTTATTTTGGGATGTGTTGAAATGAGACATGAATACCTTCTATGTTACAGTTTACAAGTTAGCATTCCACTTATAGCTTAAAAAAACAGGCCCTCTCCTGCTTTGTAGCCATGACAATAACTGTGTTAAATCTTGTTTCTACTACTTAGGAGCAACCCTGTTTTTGTGCAGCCTCTCGGTATCAGATCTGTCTCTAATCTAGATTATCTGATTTTAGCCTTTCATCCACCAACTCCAATTTACTGCAGGGATCAATTTTACTTGCTGTATACTTGTTCTAAGTCTACAATTCAGAAAGTGGTGACAGACTTTGAGTTTTTTTTTTTTTAATTATTTTTACCTTTGATAGAAATGGTAATGAGTGAAACAATTACTGCTTGTGTCTTTTCAGGGTGCTCTCAGAGTCTGGAAGTTTCCTCATTGTTCTCTATTCACTGACTCATAAGGAGCCTGAGTTCTATGAATGCATGCCATGTATTGGTCACGATCCTCTTGGCTGCCAGTTGCTAACCTGCGAAGATTCTTTACATCTTTTTAAAGTGAGTTTTTTTTTCTGCTATGTCACTGCTTCCTCTTCTCACTTTGATATGGCAGTGCAGTATTTCTAAAGCTTGTGTTTTTTTTCAGAATGCGGAATCCTCTAAACAGTCACCCCTGATGTTTGAGCTCTCTACTGAGAGTCAGAATGCTGAAGCGTATCTGCTTAGTGAAGTTTCCAAGACCATTTCTGATTCTGTGTAAGTTTGCTTCTATACCTACACAAACAACATGGCTTCCCAGATGACAGGATAACACTAAACAATGGCACCTTATGCATCTAAAATTATTTTGATACTGATTCAGTTTATAATGTGCATTCTAAAAAATGAAATTGAATCTTTATATTCTTTTCCAGGTTTAAACTGCATGCTTCTCCTGCTAAGTTATCCGTAAGTGACCATGATTCTGGAGTAGAAGATGAGGATTTCTCTCCTAGGCCTTCGCCTCACCCTCATCCTTCATTTCAACAGGTAGGCATACAAGGAAAATAAACCGATAATTAGCTTAAAACACGGTTTGCATTGCTAAATTGATATCAGAAACCAGCTGTCTGAAAGCTTAAAAAAAAAAAAATTGGATCGGGCAGGGCATTACTGCAGAATGGAATTGGCAATTTCTGCAATAGGCATTTACACCTGCCTGATCTTCCCATGGTACTGTCAAAAACGCATGTGCAGCTCCAGTTACAAGGATACCTGGCAATTCGACGTTTCCCCAGCATGCCAGGACAGAATGAACTCCTGCATGGGGGTTATGTTAACCCGGCTAATCAAGATGGCTGAAGATTGCATTTAGGAAGAAAAAGCAGTGCCCTGCGATAGAAGGGGGATGATGGCTGGCATTAGTTCTGCTTTAAAAGCTTTCATAAAGAAATGTCTAGCTGCATCCAAACAACCCACATCCCATAAATGCAAAACATTTTTTGTAAAAAGAAGCAATCCTAATTATATCCAAACTGTTTCCAGCTGTTCACAGGTTACAGATAATCCTTAGAAATCTCCTAAAGCAGTTGTCCCCAACCTTTTGGACATTGTGGACCACTGAATTTATGGACTCCGGATCGTGCATGAGTAGGGAGCCGTGTCTCACTCAGAGGAAGAAAATTCCCCCGAGTGATGTCAGAACCCTCCCACTCTCCCATTGCAGGCTCAGACCTGTGCCCAGAGACAACCCGCCCACCGCCCTAAGCCTGTGATGCATACAGGAGACATAGTCCACGGCTCTGGCCAGTGTGCGCACCCCCCCCCCCCCAAGCGGGGTCCTTCTCCTCACCTGGCTGGGGAGTGCACTGGCTAGAGCCGCCGACCAGGACCACAGGTTGCGGACCGCTGTTCTAACGTCTCCTTCTCTCTCCCTTAATAGGCTGCACGTAGAAGTGGGGCAGTTAAAGGAAACTACATTCTTCGAAGCTTGACACGGAGTTAAAGTACATTATGGCATCTTATATATGCTCTATATAATGGTTCAAGTACTTAAATAAGAGATTCCATGCCCATTTGACCAAAAAAAGTAATTGTTTGCTTGCATGGGTGAACATTTTTTTTGAGGGCCTTGTCAGAAAAGCAATGCTGCAAATAAAACAATATTTTTCTGATGGTAACATTGCCACGTTTTCATTGACCAGTAGGTGGCACTATTTGAATGACTAAGATGTTTATGGAAAAAAATGATCATTTTACTTTCTAGTGGTTCCTAGTATGCCCTCTTTATTTAAAATATCAGTACTCAGTTTTGCAACTGTTAATGTGTGTCAAATTAGTGAAATATTCAATTTTTATTATGTTGTTCTTAATACAGGTCACCAGGATCCATCCATCCGTTCCTGAACTTTCTTTGGTGTTTGGAAGTGTCATAGAACCAAAACCTGCTGTACAAAATTCAGAGATCAGCAATAAAAAGGTTCCTCCAATGTCCTCGACGCCAAAAGTTGTAAACAATCAGTTCATTACTGCTTACCCCCATAATGATTTATATGGGAAGGAATCTATGCCAAAACCTTTACCTGTTCCTAGTAAAACTTGCAAACCCATAGGCACAAAACCGTCTAGGGGAAAGTCATCTACAGGTGACAAAGCACATTTCCATGGTAATGGCCAGATGAGAAGAAACTCCACATCATCCTCTACTTCATCCTCCTCTCTTTCCACACCTCGAACTGGCTCATCGCCGGACACATCTGTACATCAGGTCAAAGGATCGTCTGAACATGACCTTAGATGTAGCATCAATGGACCTTGTCCTGAGCAACCACCGCTGACATCTTCACCTTATTCTAGACGGTCGTCCTTGCCCCACTCCCCAAACCACAATGCCACCTTCCCCCTTCAAACAAGGCCACTTTCTGATGCCCAAAAGCTAACACAGAATTTTACTACTTGCCGCCATCAGACCAATATCTGCAGCTGTTGTGTTGGCATTGCTTCTGTTCAGTGCCATTCACCAAATTCCTGGCCAGCTGTGAGCCATATCGGTCATCGGAACCTGGAGAGCCAGTCAGAGCCTCATGGAAATGTCATTCCGTTTTATCAGAATATGCCATGCCCGAATGCTTGTTGCAGCCCTATGTTAATGAACTCTGGCAGAATGATGGGATGTACCACTCCAGTAGATGCTGCCAACTCTCCTGGCAGAAGGGACTCCTTGCCAGTAAATTCTTGCAATTCAAACCCATGCATGGCCATGGCACCTACCTCGATTCCTGCACCCAATGGCATGATGGGACTTTCCACAGAAGCCTACCAGCTATTAGCAGAACAAGACAAGCAGCTAAAACTTCTACAAGCTCAGGTTTGTATAAGAGAGTCTTGTTAAACCTTCTAAAATAAATTGCTACATGAACATTACCATCATATCCTTTTCACTAAATGGGTGTTATCCAATATTTTTGAAAAGTTTAAACTTGGATCTGTAGTAAGCTGATCTTGGTTGTTGAAAAATGCTGCCATAGAAGCCAGTTCTGTGTTTGTATCGCATTAAGGTTAACCTTCCACTAAAATGAATGGTCATCTTAGCCTCCCAAACCCCCTACTATATGTAGGTTACGTTACCATAATTACCTGACACGCGTCTTTCGCCTGCAGCAACTAGGCATGGATGGCATCACTGCTTTACTGAGTCCTAAGGAATGCAGAACCGGCGACATTGCACCTCAGTATATTGGAGGAGCATTGGGAGATTTTGCCTTTTCTCCACTCCAAAGGACTCTTCTACAAGGACATTGAATTGTCCAATACGGTTATGTTTTTCACCTCCATGTAGTAGGTGATTTGAGGAGAAGGAAGCTCGGTCAGTGGTAGCAGACCTTTGTTTTAGTAAAAGTTATGCTTTAAAGAAACCTTTGTTCTCATCCCATGGATTTAATGTATTTGCCATACCATATGTGTATAATGGTATTCTTCTAATCCTAAGTCTGGCGCTAGGTGCTGCTTTCTTTGCCATTGGCATTCCAGCAGTTTGCTATTGCTCTGTTGTAATTTCCTACCTGTGCTGGGTAGCCTTTGAAGGGAATGTTCTTCATTTGAAAGCAAGGCTATGTAAATCTTCCAATACAAAGTGAAGCCATAGATGCAGCTCTGTGTTGCTTATTGCTTGGAGTGTCGGAAGCTGTTAATGCCGTTTGCTGCTGACATGGCAAATGGAAACGGGTCAGAGAAGAAACATTTAGCCTAAATGAATATGTCAGTTGTACGTCCTGACAGAGCAATGTGAAGGAGAACACATGTATGTAGATTGTACAATGAGCCGTGGTGACCGAGATCCTTTACAGGAAACTGTTCAGAACACAAATATGGGAGCTGCCATTGCTAGCTTTAATGGACAAATGTTGGCTGGCTTTGTAAACTCCTATTTTGAAAATTGTTTGTTATTGGGCAGCCATTCTGATACCTGGAACAATTATTGAGGTAAAGGCAACAAATTACAATTTTAGAAAGGTTGCAATTGGACATTGTGTCTTTCTATACGTTTTTCTTTAACCCAATTAATGCTCTAAGGAAGAATGCACAAGTGTATAATGAGAATGAGTAATGAGAGAATTTACTTTGCAGATCCAGCGTTTGCTTGAAGCCCAGGCTGCTCAAGGAACATCTAAACCTTCACACTCTGAGAAATCGGCGGAATCCGTAGCTACTGAGACTGAGATCTCTGAGCCTGTGCGGAAGACCAGTGTGAGCATCGCTGTCAGCACAGGTAATGACATTCTCTGTCTTTGCCCATTTGCCAGTAAATATAACGAGTAAGATGGGAACTGTGGAAGTACCACTGGCTGTGTCACTGGTTTGCAACAATCATGCAGAAAACAAAAGTTAAATTATCAAAGCTCCTTAACTCTAGACTTGTTTTGGGCAGTATTTCAATATACCTCATTACCAATGTAACAGCCAGACAACCAGACTTTCCATGGAGAAAAGTAGGTAACTGCAAACTTAATTCAGAGCAGGTTCATTTTAAGGTATACAGGTAGTCCCCGAAATAAGGACATCCGACATGCGGACGACTCCTAGATACGAAAATACAGGCTTCCCTGCTCACTCAAGTGCAGGATGGAGGCTTTAAAGGGGGGAGGAAGCAGTTTTTCATGACTTGCAGAAGAAATCTTTATCTAAACACAGCTGAGGTTGTGGGTGATCTTAAGGATGGGCTTTTCTGCAACAACTTGTAATTCTTTCTGCATATCAGAGCACAGCTTGCTCCAGAAGTTAATAAATGTCTCCATAAAGGCTTTTTTTTTTTTTTTTGCTTTGTTTGTGATTAACTTACAGTGAGTATTTTATACAGTAACTGACACCATGCTGCCTAATAATATGTTGAGACAAACATCTGTCCTAATTGCATTTATTAAAATATTGTACCTGTTCCAACTTGGATACAAATTCAACTCAAGAACAAACCTACAGCCCCCATCTCGTATGTAACCCGGGGACTACCTGTAGTTTAGGAAGAAATACAATTATTTAAGTTGTCTAGTGTTAGGGCGATATTAACAGATGCTGGGTGCATAGGAAATCCAGAACCCATGTTTGCTACAACAAGATGGCCAAACTGTAAAACACTTCCTTTCACTCTCCTTTAAAACTTTTAATCAATAGAAAAAAGTCTATAGGTGATTTTCCTGGAGTTCAGCAATGGCAGCTCAGAAAGCCCCACACATACCTATGGTGCTCATTTATTAAGGCTCAGGCATGCAATGGATTCTGCTCACTCTCTTGGCGTGTTCATAGATCCAGAAGACATGGCCAAACATTGATGATATCGGCCTTAAAAATGTAACCGTGTCAAACATTTGTAGGTAAAACTTGTCAGAGTGGGAAGATGGGACTTTTGTCATGAGTACAAAATATTGCCTATTAATCTGTCAGAATCTCCTAAATTTTTTTTCCCCACTGCTGCAAGTTTTCAAAAAGTGTTATCAGCCCGGCCCAATTCACCTCTAAACCTCCAAGTAATGCTGCATTTTACATTTCTTGTTGTGTTAAGATAACTTTGGGGTCTATTTATTCTTGATTTGACCCAGGATACATACATATTTCCAATTAAATCCAATTAGGAAAATACTGTTCGTGAATACTTTAGGGATCATTTATGAACCTAAAGGGGACATTTCTGAGGTTTGAAAAGTGGCCACCAGGTGGCACTATTGTGCTTTCTTAACATTTCTGTTGTTTAGCCCTGGTTGGGTGTTTGTTTTGTTTTTTGTTTTTTAGTCACTGCTTGGTATTTTCTTGCCCTGACAATTTGAAAGATTTTGGAAGGCATTTAAAGTTTCTTAAGTACAGTTTCCATGTGGAAACCAAATCTAATTTGTTTGTGTCCCCTAATCCACAGAGCATTTCTAAACAAAGTGAATTGTAATTTTGTCCTAAAGCAGTCGGTTAGATTTCAGCTACGTTGGTTGTGTTTATAAAGTAATAATGAAGACTAGACTATCTAATATTTTTTTATTTTTTTTTTTTTACTTACAAAATGGATACATTAATGCAACCACATATTCGGTTAACACCAATGTCAGTTATATATAAAATGAAACTGAGGGCAACTGAAAACAATTGTAAAATTTTCATTTTTTAAAGTGTAAAAATATTTTTTTTTTTAACAATGCTGTCGTGATAGCATAGTTATAATCGTGCCTTTTAATCTCTTAGAGCTTTGTGTAAGGGTGGACAATTCTGGTAATGTTTCCTACATCGAACTCAAACTATCACTGTAATTCTTTTTATTTATTTATATATATATATATATATATATATATTAACACGCATCATCTACCTGTTCTTTGCTGTACTTGAGAGAAGAAAGGGCAGCTCTAGGAGCCAATCGGGCGCTGCTACATGCGCTAAGATTTTGCTGATAGGATGAGGTAGCGGGATGATGGCGTTGATGGCTGTGATTGTATTGCTGTTCCCTCCCTCTCTTTGAATGCAGAGGTCTTAGAGGACCCATTGGATTTTGGTTTGCAAAACATCCCAAAAAAACGTACTTGAACTATTTTGACAAGACAACGCATCACATTACACCGTAATGCAATACACGACTGGTTCTTTTTTAAAAGACATTATGACCAACAAGTGGGCCCCTGACACCTAAAGTTCTGTACTGAGCCTTAAACTTAAAATCGATAAATAATTACCAGGGTTATGTCTTATGTCTGCAGTGGGGAATTTTGAGTTGGTGCTCATTTGTATGTATTTAAAAAGAAATCCTAATCTCTGTCTTGTAATGCTTTTAGGTGCCAGTCTGTTTTGGAACCCCCCTCCATGTCCTGAGGAAGAGGAGTCCCTAAATAAACAGGATGAGTCTGAGCTTTGTAATGAGCTGACTGCCGCTGTGAACAATGAGCAAGATACAAGCAACTCCACCATCGCTTCCTCCTTAAAAGCCGTGGACATTTACAGCTTTGCAGAGAACAGTCAGCTGACAGACTGCACTGGCTATTCCCCTCCTGCGCTGCAGCCGTAAGTATCTCTGAATTCTCCAATCTCTTCGTACTAACCACTGCACTCTGAGACTTTTCTATCGTACAGCTAGATAATGTTTATGGGCTAATATGTTCATTATTAGGATTTCAGACTTCTCCACTTTGGGTTGATGTTGGTGGGTTTGACCCTTCATTGTTTCATTAAAGGGCTTTAGGAACAAATGTTCCCAGCTGCACACATTCATTGTCATGAAGGGTTCTACCTTTACCCATCACTTGTTGCACCGTATAGGAAATGCATCTGAAAGAGGGAGACCTATTTTCTTGATTAGCTGGAGGAACTCTGAAACTCATAGGAGAGAATCTTCCTATACTTCCCAAGTGATATAAGGAAAACGTTTTAAGCATGGGCAACAAATATCTCTTCATATACAAGGATCTTTTTCTATGCCTAAGCATCTGCATGTTTATGGTGGATGAATGGCCAAAGCAAATTATTTCATCCCATGAAAGAAAAACTGACCACACTCCTTGAACATTTGTGGACAGTTGTGGTTGATGCAGAGATAACCAATCTTTGTGTGGAAATCATACAACCATAACAAAAATTAAACATCAGCAGGACGTGCACTTTTATTTATTTGGGTCTCTCTTAAACTTTTTTTTAAGCTCATTTTCATTTCACATTATCATTTACTCTGCTGTTTTTACACCCTAGATTTATACAAACATTGCCTAGCTTGTGCGGAAATATTCACTGTGAGATAAAGCTAGATTTAGTAAAAAAAAAAATGTTGATTTAAATGGACTTGTACTGGGAGATGATGTAAACTTTTTTAAAAGAATGCCGTTTCGGTCACACACCTGAAACAAGCATGGCGATCAGCTGAATGCATGAGCTGTATACTCATTTTGGGTCAGTAATTCAGAAAGTTACATTGAGGATCAGAATGTCAACCAGGCAGCTGTATTATTCTGGAAGTCACCAATGGCAGCTAACATGATCTCTCAGCAATGGACCTGCTCCCAAACTTTTCCACCTCATTCTTTTCCTGGTCACTACTTTTTTAGACTAGGTTCACATGTGTTTGGGATAGAAGTGTGTGTTATGTATTCCACATACATGCATGTACACAACTTGCACTCCTCGCCTGTATGTGACAATCTGCCTCCCTCCCCACCCACACTTTCAGTGCTTATCTGCTGCAGACTTTTGGGTTGGGTGGATACTTGTAACAAACTTAGAAAATGCAAATACTCATGACTGCATTTTCCATTTTTGTTTTCCATGCTATTTTAAGTCCTTTTTAAAGTCTTATGATCTCTAGGTAAAAGGTTTGAAATAAAACTAGTTTATGTAAATCATACAAAAAGAAAGCAACAGTAGTTCTTGGTCATGTTAAAGGGAAATGTAGTGGTTTTAGTCTTTTGATTTTTGTTTAGGCTTGTGAACTGAATTGTTAGTTTTAGTATATTTATTACTTGTATTAAATCTTTGTTTTCCTAATAAACCTCGAATACAAGGTGGTTCTATGGCTCTTAGGAAGACAGCTGTGTCATGGCCATAAAAAGAACTCACATTTACATAGCACAACAAATAGGGTTGTTAGGTTTATGTTTGCTCTCTGCTGATTTCACTTCTGTTGTGCTTCTATTAGCTCCAGATTTGGTGGTGTAGTTGAATGAAAAAAAAAGGCAAAGGCTCTTCTATGGCTCCTATAAATCCGAGCTCTGCTATAGTAGGCAATGAAGGCCACACATTATGGTCCATATTTTATGAATTGGCCATATTATGCAGGCCCTGATTTGTTTACCTCAGTGGATTACAACCAATAAATCAATGTAACCTGGGCCATTTACATAATATATTAGTCTTTCCAATATGCAAACCCTTTTCTTTCTGCCCCATCTCGCGTCTCGCCATAGTTATACCTGTCATAAGCTCGCTGTCGGTATTCCCTAATAGACCGGTGGGTTTAAAACGCAGGTAATAGGTCCAGAACCATTTTATAGCAGCTATAGAATTGCTTTTGTTTTGTGTTTTTATAGTGAAGGTACAATGATGTAGGCGTGATTCTAGTATAGAGGTGTGTGTATTATATACAAGCACACAATCCTAATGTAAATTGTAGTAAAGTGTAAAATGTGTGTTAGGTGCTTGCTTGTTAAAAACAAGTCCAAATGGCTTATCCTGTAATTGCTTTACCTTGGTGCAGCTCAGATTGATGCTGAAAAAATAGTTTAGAATAATTACTAGTGACAAAATCTGAGAGTTTCCATGCAATACCCTCACAAAAATTTGGGTCACCACCCATTTTAAAGCTGATAAAATCAAATTAAAAGGTCTCTGGGGCCAACATTACAATAGCTCCTGAAACATGCTTTATTTACCCTTGTACAGCTAATGGTTCTCATTTATTCTTTTGTTTTTAGGGTTTGTAGTACAAGGAACGAGCCTCCGTCTCCTCAGCTGCTACACGATGAGCAACTATCCACAAATTCCATCATGTATGACGCACACCAAGAGCACCAGGGGAAGCAAAAAGCTTCAGATCATGGAGTCTCTGCTCCTAGTCTGCCACCAGGGAAATTTTATCAAGATTTACTTGTAAGTGTATTTATTTATTCTTCAATATTGTGAAGGTAAAATCAGTACCCTATATTGGTCCTTAACAATGAACATTTAGTAGTTTTGCCAACTAAAGCACTCAGGCAGATTGTATGGCAGACCATTTGTAAGGTTGCAGCTTGAGTTTGAGGTTAAAAAGTAACTTCCTAATGTTGGGGGCTGCAAGTTATGCACCAGTCTTAGCGCTACCAGATCTTACTCACACCAGACCATGTCCCTACAATAACAATGTACAAAACAATTCATATATATATATTCCAAAAACATTCATTTCCGTTAGTTGGCTTCCCCAAAAAAATTGTCCTTACGCTGTGATAGACATATGACTATGGTAAGGTCATTAGATTGTGAGTCCGTTTGAGGGACAGTTAGTGACATGACTACTATGTACTTTGTACTTCCCTGCATATTATGTTGGGGCTATATAAATACAGTATAATAATAATAAAATAATTATATACAGGTAAATTTGTTCCAGTTGTAACTTGCACTATGAGAACCAGAGACATGTTCTGTACAGAGCAACCTCATGGGAAAATAAATCATGTCCTTGAAGAAACAAAGATCCAATGCTATCCATCAAATTGCTCCCTAAAAATTCCTATTATGAAAACATTTTGGAAGCCATATTTGTTCTTCTTTATGTACCTGTAACACAATGCTTATGTCAGTTTATTTTCTTCTTGCAGAACCAAGTAAACAATTTGCTGAAGACCTCATCCTCCGCCAGTGAGGAGTCTTGTGAAAATATTTCCAGGGTAAATTCTAGAGTAAGCGAACCTCTTTCGGATAAGTCCAAAGAGTATGTGGCATGTGACAGCAGCCGCAGTGACCAGCACAGTGTACAGAAGGCCACACTAAAGCAGCTGAAGTCTCTAGGAGTGGAAATTGGCAGCGCAACATCTGAAGTGAAGCAGAACAGTGCAGACACTGCAGATAATGCATGGTAATTGCTTTATTATTTGAACCCAGCTTCACATCACTCAAAACCAAATTAAGCATCAACAGTTAATTCTGTTATACCATTTCTTGTACTTTTTTTTTATTTTTTTTTTTAAATACCACTCCCTCAAGCCTGCTGAACAGGACGACAGCTGTGCTCTATGTAAGAGCAGCAATTTGTCACCACTATGGGCCTAATTTATTAAAGCTCTCCAAGGTTGGAGAGGATACACTTTCATCAGTGAAGCCGGGTGATCCAGCAAACCTGGAGTGGATTTCTTAAGTCATTTTCTATTAGCAAATGTTTTCAATGCTGTACCAGATCCATTCCAGGTTTGCTGGATTACAGAGCTTCTCTGATGAAAGTGTATCCTCCAGCCTTGGAGAGCTTTAATAAACCAGCTCATATGACCACTAAGGCTGCTGCTCTCGTGCATTGTGCAATGGTCCTGCTGCTCTATTGGCTAATAAGAATTTGGAGTTTGAGTTGGCACTCTTGCACTAATAAAGAAGTCAAGCAAGTCTATGGCCTAAATTTTAATCCTCCTCCTAAGAAAAATACTACGGGCTTTTTAAAATGTTTTATGTTGATTTATCTGTTTACAATAACAGGCACTTTTATTTTTTTGTTTATAGAGTATAAATAGAAATTTGTTTATAGAGTATAAATGTTATGTTTATAGAGTAATTCCTAATAACATGTAATTATCTTTCTACAGTGTCTTGGCATGCATTAACCCAGATGCCGTCATCCCAAGACTAAACTACATGTCCTTTACAAATATTGGCTTGAGTGGCTTTGTACCCAGTGGAGTAGATTTAAGTATGGAAGCCAATGCCATTGCCTTGAAGTACCTGAGCGAGTCCCAACTGACCCAGCTGTCCCTTAATCACACAAACCAGAACAAGGATGTAGACTCTTCCTCCTTTCATGGCCTGTTTCCTGGGAACTCTGAGAAGAGCATGGTTGGCCTGAGCCTAATTTCACCAAGCAATATGTCATTTGCCACCATGAAATACCTGAAGCGTTATGCCCTTATTGACAGCAATGACAGCAGTGATGACGAGTTGGATCCATCTTCAGAAACCGCTCACTTATCTGTGGACCAGGTTGATAGGAACAAGAAGTTTTCCTCTGACCTTTCTGAAAGTAAACAGAGTATGGATTTGAGTTCTGAACCCAAGACAACCCCAAGAACATCAGAAAAAGCTGCAGTTGAATTTGTATATCACCCAGAGGGAAATAAATTGAGAAATATTACAAACGAGATGCCAAAGAAAGCTATGGCACCTGTACAAGCATCCGATGAGGCATCTCTACATTTTCTGAAAGACATTAACCCTAAATCTAAGCTCTTGTCAGGGAAAACTCTGTTTAAAGATCACCATGATAAAGAGAATGGTAGAAGTTCACCACTCTTCAATGCAAAAGACTCCAACTCCTCAGGGAAAAAAGTGGCAGCGGGTTCTCTTGAAATTTTAGATGTCAACCATCTTCGCCAGCTCCCCAAACTGTTCTAAGCTAAATGTTGGGATGAATAAATCGGTTTATTTACATTTTTCTTCCTATGGAAGTGAAGAACCCAAAGTACTGCATGTCCTTAATTTAAAGGGGGTTTCTACCTTCAAATGTCTTTCATCCATTTGGCTTGTGTATGACTTGTATTTATTTTCCATAAGCTGTTATACTTTGAGAGTATTATTCTTTTTTTCTTTTAAAAGAATTGTACAAGTATATCTGGGTCAGTGGAATGCAGTTGTGTGCCTTGTGGACCAACTGTAATGATGTGCTTGTATAACAGTAATGCTGTTTTATTTGCTTTTGTTCACTCAAATTGAAACATTCCATAGGCACAGCTGTACGGGTAGCACTTCAGTGCTAACTTATATAAACATGGCATTAAACATTGGAAACATGATTACTAAAACATCTTCACTCTCAGATTTGTCAGATCCAGGCACAACTCAGATCCTGAAATGGGGATCCTGAGATGGGTAGATCCTGAAATGGTCAAACAAATGTATTGCCTTTCTTGCACCCAGACTTTTAATTGTCCCAACAGCTATCGGTCATGTTTACCTCTTTTTGCTGAACCTTTACATTTATTTTATATTGGGCAAATAAACATTCCAGAACCAGCTAGGCCAAACTCTACCAGTGAGGTCTAAAATTTTCAAACCAACAGTGGCTGGCTCACCAGACTTCCAGCTGTAAATATCACATTTGACTAGACTCGCCTAATAGATACCCCTTCCATGTCATGATCACTGGGTTCCATCTGCAAGTACTAGCTGTTTAAATGTGACTTGATTTCAGACTCTGGACAATGGAGTGGAAATTGGTGAAAATCATTAAAATTTTGACTGTACTTTTAAAGGAGTCATTGATTTCATGTTAAAGCCAAGCAGTTAACATTTTTATAAGTGGTAATTAGGAAAGGTTTAGGAATTAGTTACCTTTAAAGCAAACATCTCCAGAATAAAAACTTTAAAATCAAAATCTCTGTAAAGAAAGGACCTAATACCTACCTGTGCTGCTTATCTGTGCTTTCTTAGGCCTGAAGAAAAAACAAAAACATCCAGCCTTTCTGATTGTGCCAAATAACTGTTTCCTTTTTGTGCTCTGTGGTTCCATCTTGCAACCCCTTTATAAGTAGTGATATAAGGGGTCGGTTGATTGAATCACAAATCTGCAAAGGTCCTGACATTCCACACACCTGGACTTCTCCGATACTGAAAATTCATCATCCTCTGTGGCCCCTCAAGAGAACAAGGTTAATGTTGGGACAGTAAGTATTCCTTTCTTTGCTAGGAAAGCTTGGTATACGTTTCAATCCATTAAAGGTTTGCACGAGCCAAGTGACAACAGACTGAAGGTGAAACCTACATTAAAATGGTTAACTTGTGACCTTTGAAATGATGGACATCTGGGTGAAGCATGCATTTTATACTTCTTATATCACATATGCATAACTATCTCAACTCTACTTGATAACATTTATGAAAATCTATTTTACCACTATGTGTGTTGCATTCTGACTTGCAATGAATCGCTCATCAAATAAATTTCTATTTATTCTGTAATGACTGCTAGTGGAAGATCAATAGGTAGTAATCGATTATGTTTACCACATGGAGTTCCGGTTACACCTTTATAATGTCAGGATGTACCACAAAGCCAAGGTTTTATGTTGCACTTCTTAAGTGATTTCCTTTTCTTTGGTTTGTGCATGACAATTGCTATATGTGGTGTGTCTATGTATTTTGTAAATCTGATATTTTATTTAAATTCTGCTTTTATATTTGTGTAACAGTTTTAAATATTTTATATTTTTTAATAAACTTCAATATATTTACTGAAATGTGCACTTTCAATGGAATAGTTTAACTCGCTGGAGTCGGGGGTGATGTCAATGACATTTAATGGCTGGTCTCCTTAATGAAAAAAAAAAAATCTTTAGAAATTGGCGGCATCCACCTCTGTATAGCTGTTTGTTTAAAGGCTATGAGAAACAAATGTGGAAGGGACCTCCACCTATTTCTGATGGGGTATTTAGCAGTCCTTCTATATCAAAGTCCAGCAAATCTTTAAAGATAGGACTTTAAATATTACTTCACACACACACACAAAAAAAAAAATGCAAAAGATAAAATGCTCCGGGTTTCCATGTTTTACCCTTATGCACCCATAATCATAATCCCTACTGGACTACAATTAAGCCTGGGAGCTACTGAAATGTAAAATCCAGAAGGTTTTTTTTTTTTTTTGCAAACTATTTTCCATTTCTTTGGACAACACAGTTGGCCTTTATTCTGGTTAGTGAGTACAAAAGAATTAAATGCTATTGAAATAATAAAAAAAACTGGATTTATATTCAAGTGTTTATGTTTAATTTTAGTCATTGTTGGCAAAGGAAGGGGGGTAAAAAAAAAAAAAAAAAAAAAACCTTAATTGCTGTCTGTTACAATTTAGAAGATTTCTCCTCATTTCCTGGATGGGTGTCGGACACAACAGGAAGGAATTTCTCCCTATGGTATTTGGAAAAAGAAGGAAATGGTCGAATGGCTATTAGGTTTTTATTAACTTCCTGTCCAGGTGTCAGAAGAAGAGAGAAGGGGATACAAACAACATTTAAAATGTCATGATGAATGTTTCTTTCATAGAAAGGCAGCCATGCTGTGATGTGTGCAGACCTATATTATTATTACTACACGGTATATAGTGCCAACATATTATGCAGCACTGTACAAAGTCCATAG
Source organism: Pyxicephalus adspersus (assembly GCF_032062135.1). Lineage (NCBI taxonomy): Eukaryota > Metazoa > Chordata > Amphibia > Anura > Pyxicephalidae > Pyxicephalus > Pyxicephalus adspersus. The sequence continues at coordinate 15,691,483 of NC_092865.1, read as the reverse complement.
TCATGTCACTAGCTGTCCCTCAAAGGGACTCGCAGTATATCGTCCCTACCATAGTCATATATCATTAACACAGTCTAAGGTCAATTTAGGGGAAAGCCAATTACCTACATGCATATTTTTTTTATATGGGTAGATGTCAGCCTAATGAATGAATATTGGGGAGACTGTGGCAATGCAGTTCATCTGGGTAATGAATCCAGCACCACCACCTCTGGGTACATTATGGCTATCAAATTAGGCGTAAGAGGCTGCATGCTTAGAACCCTGTAACAAGACTACAATCCAATGTGTATTGTTTACGAATGGCAGCTTTTTTTTACATGAGGGGGACATTGGAAAAAATCTGACTGACAGTTCTGGCTGCCCATTTCCAGCAGCCGCCTTGCAATATTAATGCTTTCCAGTGATTTCAGCATGAGATTTCTCTAGATTAGCATGTTAGGAACAATAGTGGCCCATGTATATGTAATCTGTGTTAAAGCCTCCTTTTAATAATAATTAGGCCAGTGTGACAACACAAGTGCTTAAATACAAGACAGAGCCAGAGTGTTGTCACCCTATAGGAAAAAGTGACTAAACAAAGACTTCCATAGCAGAATCATCAGGCATTATTTTAATGAGAACTGCAGATGTAAAATGATCGACCTTTTTTATATAATTAACATTAATTACATGGGAAGTGACTGATTGGCTTTACATATGCTTTAACGAGACCCAAAATCAATTTATTTTTCAGAAACATTCCAAAACCCGGCAGTCTTTACACTGTAAATGGCCGTTTCTAAAAATACATAATTCCCTGCAGATAACATAACGCTATTATCGTTTGTGCAAGGTCACCCATTATTTTAAACTTATTTGAAGGCAGAAGGCAAAGGAAATTAATAGGACTGGATAGCTTTGTATGGAAAAATGTCCCTCCCTAATAAAAGACCAGATTTGTAACAGCTTGTAGAGCCCTATTTCATCTAAAAATAAGCCCTGACTATAGCAGGCCTGTTCCATCTCCAGCATTTCCTGTTGGGCAGAGGAAGTAGGCTGGAACCGATAGAGTTTCCTGGATGTAACCTAAACATCAGAGAGACCGGCCGGGGACTGAGCTCAATACAGCAAATATCTTTCCTACTTTGTAGAATGGACCCGGCACCGCTACAATCAGACAGATAATACAATGCTGAATGTTACAAACGGGGAAACCCCTTCTCGATATGTCAGTCACTAAAAAATGATAAAATTATTTTATAATTCTTTTCTAAATCCACATAAACTAATGAGGGGATACGAATCCTTGTCCTGAATATTGCCGGCTGCGCCTTCCTATAGCGGATCAAAACCCTGCTTAAAAAATTGTGACCAGACAGGTGACAGGGGATGTCCCTTCTGCAAAAAAATAACCTTATCTGGCAAGTTTTACACCCGCCTGTCATTATTATTATTAAACAGTTTTTTATATAGCTCCAACATATTACCCAGCGCTGTACAATAAATAGGGTTTGCAAATGACAGACAGAGGAGGAGGAGGAGAGGACTCTGCACAGAAGAGCTTACAATCTAGGAGGTGGGGGAAGTATCGCACAATAGGAGGGGGAATACGTAATGGTGGGTGAGTAGTGAGGGTTTTAGGAGACAGAAGAAGACGGGTAGGCAAATTTGAAAAAAAAAAAGGGTTTTGAAGGCTCTTTTAAATGAGCAGAAAGTAGAAGCAAGCCGAAGAGGATGAGGAAGACCATTCCAGAGAGTTAGGGCAGCTCTAGAAAAGTCTTGGTGCCGTGCGTGTGATGAGGTTATGAGTGAGGAAGTCATTAGTAGGTCATTGGAGGAGCAGAGAGAGCGGATGGGGGAGTATTTTTCTATCAGGTCAGAAATGTAAGTGGGACAAAAACTGTGGAGGGATTTGAAGGCAAAGCACAGGTGAAGGTGAAATGGAAGCCAATGAAGAGAACTACAAAGAGGTGCAGCAGAAGATGAGCGGGTGGGAAGGATGGATGACTTTGGCTGCAGTATTGTTCTGTTGTGGTCGCCAGCATCTTTTTTCTCCACTTCTGGGTCTTGATGGCCATTTTGGCTATCTTGATTGGCCGGGCCAGCATGATGTAAGCCCCACACGTGGGTATAGGACTTCATTCAGTCCTGGCAATGTATGCTAAGCTGTGCATGCATGCATAGGATTCCCCCTGGCAGGGAGCTGGATCATTCGGATTCGGCAATTCTTGTAACCTGGCAGCAGCATACTCTGACAGCCAGGGGACTACATTGACTATCAGGACAATAATCCTACGGAAGCCATAGATTACAAATCTTTCAATACCTAAGGATCAACATGATAGCATTTTCACCACGAGGAAGCCTAACTGCGAAACGTGTCGGGGTTGAGACGTTGTGGGCAATCATTTACGATAACATCTAGCTGCCTCTGTATATTGATGAGGCAGAATCCCCCAGTGGAACTAAACTGGGAGACGCTTATCTATATTACTTTGTAACACTGTGTAGTGATGATTGTTTCTTTATCCATGATTGTAGATAATTTATAACATTTTATGACAATTTAATACATGTTTTCACTTTTGCCAACAAACCCCAGCTTTTACTGTGGCCTTTCTTTATTAATCTTTATTACTTGCACTTTTGTACATACTAAGGGAAGGAGGATATGTACCCTATCCTTTAAACAGCTTAACAATAATGAAATCCAATGGATATTTTGTATTCTTCCTCTTGTTGGCCACAGCAGGTAGTGGGAGCTGAGATCACAGAAAGATATATAAAGCTAATAGGTTGGTGATTCAACTTACTTGAGGGTTCAACACCACAACTTAACACAAATTTTCAACTTCAATTGAATACGTCGTCTAGAGATATTTCTTCTACAAGAGCCTGAGGTCCAGTAAAATCCAGGAACCTTTCCCCGGACTTCCCATCCCATCCTTCCCCCCAAACATGTACACAGACTGTGAAAATCCAAAATCTGGGATACACAAGAATGACCATGGGAAGTGTGTGTGAGAAATAATTCAGTGTCACACTTCATTACTATTCATTACTTTCTGGAGGCAGATCTGCTATGTCAGGGGCCGCTCTGTGTTTAATTTTACCTCTGCTGCCCAAGCAAGGAATGGCAGAAAATTGAAAGATTTGGCGCCTCGTTTTTAAATGGTTATTTTTAATCCCCTGATGTTACAGAAATGACCTGAATCGAGGTTGATAAGAAGTTTTAGAATGGTTGTCGAGAGCACCAGATGCTGCCTAGGACATGCTGTGTGGCCCTCACCATCAAAATGTATCTGGTGTATTTATTTTTCCAAAACGCCATCCAATCAGATATAATACAGAAATAAGATGATAATAACTCATCATAAATGAACATTTTACGGTCTACACACTCCTATTAGCTGAATGTTTCATTCTGATGGGCTGTGATGGAGCACTTTTTATACATTATTAAGTAAACTAAAGGCCAATCTGGACCCAAGGTATGTAGGTCTGGCAGGATCAAGTGAATGGGAACCATAATTTTGCATGCAACTGTGTTGGATCTGGGAGATCTATAGAGATGAATGGTCACTTTCTCACAACCCCCCCCCCCCCCCCTGCTTCCTGCCTGGGCTTTAAAAAAGTCCCTAAACCTGTGGGGTAGTAATATGATTTGGGGTGCCTGTAGGGACAGTGATATGATTTAGAGTGCCTGTTTTGGGCAGTGTTATGATCTGGGGAGCCTGTGGGGGCAATGGTATAATCTGCGGTTCCAGTGGGGGCAGTGTTATGATCTGGGGTGCCTGTGGGGGCAATGTTATGATCTGAGGTGCCTGTGGGGGCACTGTTATGATCTGGGGTGCCTGTGGGGGAAGTGTTATGATCTAGGGAGCCTGTGGGGGAAGTGTTATAATCTGTGGTTCCAGTGGGCGGCAGTGATATGATCTGGGGTGCCTGTGCGGGAAGTGTTATGATCTGGGGTGCCTGTGGGTCAGTGTTATAGTCTGGGGTAGCTTCAGCTGGTGAGATCTAGCTCAACAACATTATGCGCCCAAAAAATTAGGTCAGTTGATTCCTTAAGTACGCAAAATGACCAGGTTTTTCTATCATGAATGGTCCAAGATGACAATGCCAGGATTCATTGGGCTAAAATTGTAAAAAAGGAGCTCAGGGAGCCAGAGACATCATTTTCACACATGTATTGGCCACCAGACCTTCCCCCATGGAGAATCTTTGGGATGTGCTGGAGAAGACTTTGCACAGAATTCCAATAAAGAAACTCATCCAGAGGAGTGTTATGCAGCCAATGCTGGAGTGCGTGTAGGACAGAAATATGAAGAGCTGTGGTGCAAATCAAAAAAATGATACACTGTGCTAGCAAACTAAATGTCATCCATTTCGGTCTACTATATGGATGAATCTAGTTAAGACTGGTACTCTTTAAAGGGATGCCAGCAATGTGGCACCCACCCTGTGTAAGACACAATGTTGGTTATGGAACAGGAAACAGGATGTCGTTCCTGAACATTAGACCTGACCTGTTTTAAAGGATCCAAATCCAAGTGTCAGATTAAGCCATTGGTTTCCTGTTTGTGCAGGTACTTGGGCGACACACACAGGAAATGCATGAAGGAGCTGTATAAAATGTAATCATCACGGATCAAATTTAGATATTCTGGTGTTCTGTTTCCACATAAACTACAAGGTTTCATGGTTCACATTAAATTCTTTATCATTGGCCAGCATGACATTCTCCAAGGGATGGGACATTGATCTAAAAAGGAACCAGACAGGTCATCTGGTCCTTCACTATGATATCCAAAAGTTCTGCTAGGGGTTCAGTTTGTGGCTCTCAGGTCAATTTAATATACCTACTAATGGAGTAGAGACGTTTTCCGCAGAGGCGGTCTCTTCTGCAGAGACGTTCTCCGGGGTTTCCCGGTGACGTCGGTGCATGCGTTGGTTCGTGAGGGAGGCGCGGTGAAAAATTCTAATAATTTTGTATTGGATTCAATACAAAATAATTGCATTGAGTCCAATACAAAGAAATCTATATAATATATATATATATATAATTAGATTATATATATATATAATACATGCTACTGTACAGTTAAATTACAGGTTTCACTATTTTTATGCACCCTTTTTTAACAGATTTTTGTGTTTTTTTATTTAAAGTTTATAAATAAATTTAATAAATATTGGACATATTTCAGTGCGTTATGCCTAAGAATTATAAGCCTACAATGTAAAATAAATTTCCATGCAAAAAATTGTAATGCCTTTTGCATAGAAATACGGACTTAATTAGAACGCTAGGAGGGTTAAAAGAGCCCTTATTACCCATCTCTTTAAACTCACCTACCCGTCTTCTTCTCTCTCTTAATCTCTCACTACTTACCCACAATTCCATATCTCCCCTCCTCTTGTATGCTGCTTCCCCCATCTCTTAGATTGTAAGCTCTTTGGGACAGGGCCTATCCTCCTCCTGTGTCATTGTTTTACTAAAAAAAGGAATTGTTAAAACCTCCACATCCACAAATCCATGCATAAAAGAATGATCTGTGGACAGGCAGGCGTTTAATTTTTTATTGTTCTCCATTTTTATAACTATGGCCACTTTTATAGCCACACAGGATCACTTTTAGATAAGGGTTCTCTTGGAGCGTGAACATTGAGCGTGGTTCCTTGAGCAATAAGACATTTGGGCCTCTTGAGTTTTAACTGACACCAATGGTCTTTTTGGCTATCTGTAAGGGTGACATTCTTCCCAATGGCCAACAATATAATATTTATTCACCCCATTGACCACCACACTATTGTACTTTGAGCTGTGGATATAGTAAGTGGGTTCCTTAAGACCTGAACGTTATCTCAAGGGTTCCTCCATGTTAAAAGGGTCCAGAAAGACTGGTAAATAGTAACGTTGGTTCCTGAACAACACGTTCCTATGAATATTGGATTGAAAGCACCTTGGGGCTGCAGTGCTCACCACATACGTACTGTAGTCCCCGAGTTAAAGACATCCGAAATACGGACAACTCCTTTAATACGAACGGGGCTTCCTTGCTCTTCCCCGCTTGTTTGTGTGCAGGACGGAGGCTTGATAGGGGGGAGGGGGCAGTTTGAATGACTTGCAGATGAAGTCTTTTGCTGTTCTGCAGCCTCTTGTAACTCTTTAATGGCCAAGACAAACTCTGCAGTAGTTTCTATTTGCATATCAAAGCACAACTTGCTCCAGAAGTTAATAAATGTCTAGGCTACATAAAGTTTTCCTTTTTGCTATGTTTGTGAATACCTTACAGTGAGGATTTTATACAGTAACTGACACCATGCTGCCTAATAATCTGCTGAGGCAAACATCTGTCCTAATTGCATTTATTAAAATAATGTACCTGTTCCGACTTACATACAAATTCAACTTAAGAACAAACCTACAGTCCCTAGCCCGTATGTAACCCAGGGACTACCTGTATAGGTATAGTATATGCTCAGTATAAACCACCCCCAGAGATGAGAATTGTAGTTTACCGGTAGTATATTGTGAGCAATTTTTAAGACCTCAGTCTGTTAATGGGAAACTAAATGAAAGTTCATGGATAGGTGCACAACTACAGACAAATATAGCTACAAATTAAATTTAGAGTTTTGTAGATTAGACAGTAGATAGAGAATATATTCAAATATATTCAAATATATCAAAGCTTCATTCCCAGGTGGACTCTTACAGAGTGCACTGTGGACTCTTGCATCTTACAGAGGACTTCAATTTCTAAGACCTGCTTGAGTGGCAAAGTAGTAAAATTAAGGTAAGTGTGCTGAAAAGGACCAAATAAGTGAACCAGGTTGCCTATTAAAAAAGTAATGATCTTGTGTATAACGAACCAACAAGATTATTAAGAAGGTTAAGTAATTAAGGTTAACAAGATTATTAAGAAGGTTACAAAATTTGTCTCAATAACTGTCGTTGCCTCTCATTGTTCCCCCTTGTCCATTCATATGACATTGTCAGAGTCATCCTGGTTTACAAAGCAATTCTTCCACTATATCAACAGCCTGCCCTAAGCATGCTGGTATGGCCTGTGAAATCTATAGGAGCAGCAATAAAGGACGATCATTATAATCAATGCAGTATCATAAACTCCTTGCACTGAGGTCACATGGCACAAAGTGCTACCCTTCTCTAAGCAGCCCCACTATCAAATCCTTGGAAATCAAAAGTGAGAAATATGTGAAAGAGGACCAGAACTCGGTGGAAGGTCACTGAACTTTTTTAGCCGTTCTGACCAACTTTTCAGGCACTCAACTCTTTCCTGTTTCCTGTAGTGTTTCCTGCTTTGCAGCTGAAGATACAGGACTGCAGCACCTCATAGCATTCCATACATCCTCCACACTCTGCAAGCAGCAGCTTCCCAGAGTTTTATTGTAGAATACACTATAAAAATTCAATGTACCCCAAAAATAATGGAGTGCCAAGTGCAGTAACCCACAGCAACTGGAAAGCACCCGTTGCGATCAGACATCACTATTCATGAAAATAGAATAGAATAATTGGCAATATGGCAGGAGATTTGTGCACTTTGCTGTGTACATATTAGCAGAATACTGTCTTAAGCTCACATATATTGGGCATGATTTACCAAATCATATGCGCACACAGTGTTGTATTGATTGTTTCATGGAGCAGGACAAGCAATCTGATTTTATAAAAGTATTTACCATGCACCTGCACATGGACCCAATCACATTTATTAAAGCATGCATGCATCACAATCACTGACAAATGAAGAAAGTAATGCGTCTTTCTGCATCCAAATTGGCACTAAAGGCGCCCTCTCCCTCAACCGTAACAAAGCTTCACCAAGAGGTTGTCACCATAAAGCATTGCTGTATTTGTTGCTTGGAAGAATTTGTGTGGAGCAGTGAGACATGGTTTAACAATTTTGGGTTTCCTAATGGTGTTTGAAAAATTCCCTTTATTTGTGATAAACAATAGCAGCACAGATAATGTAGTCAGGAAGGCCTGTTCAATACAATCAATTAATTGGGACTAGATTGCATTGGGGCTAATTTACTAAAGATGTGAATCTTCAGAAAATAAAGTATTTAAAAAAAAGACTTACATTTTTTACATGTTGCATGGTCAAAAAGGATCCAAGCCTGGGTTGCTTGTGGGGGGCAGTGTTATGATCTGGGGTGCCTATGGGGGCAGTGTAATGATCTGGGGTGCTTGTGGGGGCAGGGTTATGATCTGGGGTGCCTGTGGGGGAAGTGTTATGATCTGGGGTGCCTGTGGGGCAGTGTTATGATCTGGAGTGCCTGTGGGGGCAGTGTTATGATATTGGGTGCCCGTGGAGCAGTGGCATGATCTGGGGTGCCTGTGGGGGCAGTGTTATAATCTTGGGTTCCTGTGAGGGCTGTGTAATGATCTGGGGTGCCTGTGGGGGCAGTGTAATGATCTGGGGTGCCTGTGGTATGATCTGGGGTGCCTGTGGGGGCAGTGTAATGATCTGGGGTAGCTTCAACTGGTCAGATCTAGCTCAACAACATGGCCAAAAAAGGTAAACTGACTATCTGAATATATTGAATGACCAGGTTTTTCCATCAATGGAAATTTTCCTTCCCTGCTGGCATGGGCATATTCCAATATGGCAATGCCAGATGTCATTGGGCTCAGACATCATGTTTACACAAGGATCAGCCACCAGTGAATCCAGGTCTTTACCCCATTGAGAATATTTGGGATGTCCTGGAGAAGACTTTACACAATGGTCTAACTTTCTCATCATTAATACAAGATCTTAATGAAAAATGAAATGTTGTTAAAGTGCAAAAGGTCTCAGAACAATATCATGGTGAATGCATGCTGAAAGAAGTCCAAAGAAATATTAGCCAGTTTGACATTTTTTGACCAGGTAGTACACACAGTATAGGGCTAGGACTGACCCCCACCCTATTCTACACAGCATATAGCCTGATTGATCTGTAGTCCCAAGATAAGAATTGAGAGCTCTAATCATGTGATTTAAGATAACAAATGATCCATGTGAAAGTCACATGCGTTTCTTTTACTGTCTTCTTTTGCTTCTCTGCAACTACTATTTTTTATCTACATGCACTTTAATTAACAGTAGCTATATGGCACTTCTATGGGTGGGTTTCCTGACAACGATAGACCATGCCTGTGGAATGTATGTCGAAAGTACCACTTGTAGCTTGTGCAGCCTTCCATTGAATGCCCATGTGTCAGGGTGACAACGCCGGAGCACATGTGGGATAACAGGGCAGAGCGTTGTCATCCTATACAGGGTGTTCCTAAACAAGAATCTTCATCGGGTATACATTTTATGAGAGCTGCAGAATTATAATGGTTTTTAAAATCAGTTATGGCTTATATATAATTTTAGTAATTGATTTTACTTAAACTCTTTTCCAATCATCATGTCCAAACATAAAATGACATTTAACATGATTACCTCTTCTGTAGACCTTATTGTCATCAATAGCTAGCCCACAGAGGACTATGGCTATCACTGTGGACTAATGAATTATTATTAGTATTATTATTATAAATAATAATAATATTATTAGTGCCAACATATTATGCAGCGCTGTACATTTAATAGGGGTTGCAAATGACAGACAGATACAAACAATGACACAGGAGGAGGAGAGGACCCAGCCCCGAAGAGCTTACAATCTAAAAGGTGGGGGAAGTATCACACAAAAGGAGGCGAGATATCGATTGCTGGGAAGTAGTGAGGGTTTTGAGAAATAACAAAATAGAAATGAATAGCTCAGGTAAGTCAAAGTTTGCTGCAATATTCCCTTTAATCCAGAGCTACCCTTTAGTACCATTTTTCCACCACTAGAAGTCCTCAGTCTCATCAAATCCACATTCTCTGAGCCCAGGCTGTCTTGGACCTGAAATGACGGCACAAGCAGCACAGTGATGAGCCCATTTTCTTCCTACCAGTGGGCTTTTGCTCATTCATTTATTTCCCTTTTTTAACCAACCATTGACATTTGTGGCTAACTTCAGCCACAGAACTGTAGGGGCACTAAGTTGTAGCCAAAACATAACACCATCTCTTTCTTCTCAGCCAAAGTTATGAGTATACAACAAAACCAAGTGGCTTCTGCAATGCCCATTTGTTGTTAATAAAATAATTGCATGATACAAAGGGTGGCATTTGGTGCAAGGGGGTTTCATCATTTAGATGGTAACATAATCCAATACTGCCCAGGAATAGAATATGGGGGGTAATTATTACCTGTAGGACTAGTTTAATGTATTATAAGGGTTCAACTGCCCACTACAGAATTTCATTTTACTGTTTCTATATGTATACTATATGTATATTATGTGTATATATCTCATTGCTTTCCATCTGTTAATCACCATAACACAAAGTATTTCCCGATGCACGCAATGTATTGCTCTAACATTGGCTGCCTTCCAGGAAAGCACACCGGCACATAGGTGGTTAAATGTTTCCATGTTGAAATTCCTGCCCAAACAATGACCATCCAGCAGCTCTCCTCCCCACATACAACTTTACTGAATAGTATTTGTTATTGGTAGACGGAATATAAATACCTATAAACCCAGAAATAGATTTCTATAGGATAACATTCTGCCTTGTATTTTCCTAACCAGACAGATGGCTGCTCAATCCTGATTGGTTGAAAGTGGGTATTACATATATCTTTATTACCTGCAGCTTTACATTGGAACCAAATCTAAAAACATTATTGAAACCAACCAATAAAAAAGTTTTAGGGGATTCTCCAAAGAATTTTTTTGTGAATAGAAACTGTAGGCAGGTGATGTACTATGACCCAACTTTTCAGTAACCATCCAAAAACAGCCAGGTGGTTACTGAAAAGTGCCGGGTGGTGCGCCCAGCTAAAACAGTCTGGGGAGAACACTGGGTTTACATCTCAGCTAGATATAAAATCCCTTAGGCAAAAATTATTGCATATTTACATAAATCCAGTGTAAGTTCCTTTATTTTTCTTAAAAGCTTCCTATACATTTATTTTGGTTGCCTCACTGACCAATAGGAATGTATGAAGGGTAGACAGTGAAGTGAACAAGCTTCACCACAACCAGCAAAATGCAAGATCTCTTCATTTTGGCACATCTTATATAAGATCCCACAAAAGCCTACCCAACTTCTTCTGTCTCTTAAGCTGCGTACACACGGCAAATTTTTCTCGCCCGATAATCGGTATCGGCCAATTATCGGGCGAAAATCTGCCGTGTGTACAGTCGGTCGTCGTCCATCGTCCGACGACCGTCCTGGCGGATCCATGGACGATGGACGACGACCGATCCTAATGAAAGGGAAGGGGAGAGCGCGCAGCAGGGTGCCGCTCCGTCGCTCTCCCCCTCCCCTCTCCATAGAGCATGAACGGTGCTGTATGTACAGCATCGTTCATGCATCGTGCAGTCTTTTCTCGTTGGAAAGGATCGTGAAAGATCCTTTCCAACGAGAAAAATTGCAGGTGTGTATGCAGCTTTACTCACTACTACCATCACTCCATATCTCCCTTCCTATTGTGTGAGACTTAGACCACCGCCTAGATTGTAAGTTCTTCGGGGCAGGGTCTTCTTCTCCTTCTGTGTCACTGACTGTATCTGTCTGTCATTTGCTTCCCCTATCTTATGTGCAGCTCTGCGTAATATGTTGGTGCTATATATATCCTGTTTAATAATAATTATAATAATAATAATAAAAAAGCAGTCAAGATCGAAAAAAAGATAGAAGAATAAAAATAAATAATTGCTAGATCAAATCAAAATATGGAAAAGAAAACTGATCTTCTCTATTACATGAAAGATGTACATATGCAAACATATGCAAAAACCTATATAGGTAGTCACAATTTTTCAGTACACTGGAGAATAGAATATTTGTGAGGTTGGATGAGAAGACCTGGCTCTCCATTGGCATTCCAAATCATCCCAAAGGCATTTAATAGAGTTAGGGTCAGGGATCTGTGCAGGGTTTTTGAGTTCCTCTACACCAGATTGGTCATATCATTGATGGTCCCCCTGGAATTGGCTTTCTACACACTGAGTACTGTCAGGCTGGCACAAAAAGGGGTCTTCACCAAACTTTGACCATGAGGTTCGGAGCCCACAATTTTCTAAAATGCTTCTGTGTGTTGTAGCATTACCAGTTCCCTTCATGGAATCACCTCGACTATATAATTTGGAGGTAACCACTCAAACTAAACATAATAAATTGTACCATCAAGATGTAATGTGTTGCCAACTCATGGGCAGGTCAATTTTCAGGTTATTTTGTGGATGATTCAAATACTGTAGTGCTTAACTAATCAATACTATAAGAACGCAATCATTTTTAATTGCTCAGTTAATTGGATAATCCCTCAACTCTTTACTATGCACGCTGGTACACCAAGATTTTTCATAAACATGCATAACTGTTGCTCTAATTGATGGAAACGGTATATGTATGTAATTTCATGATCCTATGATTTCACAAACGGCTAGATCATGCATTTTCTAGAAATCTTCTGGTTTTATTGAACATTGGCAATATTTAAACATTTGCCAAATTCTTTGAAAAAAAAGAACTGCCTATATTCATCTGTAGACAGAAAGATCGATGATAGATTAGATACCCAGAAATGTTTTTAGGCGGGGTGGGAAGATATTGTAGAAGGGTGGCAGCACCATGAATTGTGACCCTACTTATCAGTAACCACCCAAATACAGCCGGGTGGTTACTGAAAAGTGCCGGGTGGAGCGCCCAGCTGAAGGGGGCTGGGGAGAACACTGAGAGCCCACACGCTTCCATGAGAATTACGTTATCCTGGTGTAGGTAGTAAGATGGGCAAACATCCTTTACCAGAATAAATGGTGGTGCCCTGCAAAGGAGCAGGGACAGGTGAGTAACCTGGGTTTAGTTCTGCTTTAACCACAGACCGCTAAGGAATTGTTTACTATTGAGGAGGATGCAGCCTTCTGCTACTCCATCTACCTCCCTTCTCCAAAGAACAGTGTTATCTGTACAGTGTTCATTTGTTTTTACTGTCACTGGAAACATTGATTGACAATTCAATAACAGTCATAGATCTGTACAACCAAAACACAACAGGAAAGGACAGAGTGATAAATATAAAATACAAAAAGATAGAAAGAGAGAGAGAAGGACAGATAGAAGAAGGATAGAGAGAGAGAGAGGACATATTAATAAAGAAGGATAGATAGAAAAAAGATACAGAGGGAGGATACATGATTAAATAGAGGATAGATAGATAGATAGATAGATAGATAGATAGATAGATAGATGTACAGTGCTGCGTAATATGTTGGCGCTATATAAATCCTGTTTATTATTATTAATAATAATAATAATAATAATAGATATAGATAGATAGATAGATAGATAGATAGATAGATAGATAGATAGATAGAAAGACAGATAGATATGTGACAACTAGATAAAGAGAAGGTGATAGAGGATAGATAGAAGAAGGATTGAGAAAGAAGGATAGATGGAAGAAAGATAGAGAGGGAGGATAGAAGCATGAACAGATAAATAGAAGGATGGAGAGAGAAAAGGAGAGAGAGAGAGAGAAAGTATCCATAAAGAAGGATAGATAGAAAAAAGATAGATAGATAGATAGATAGATAGATAGATAGATAGATAGATAGAGAGATAGATAGACAGACAGATAACAGCTAGACAAGTAAACTAATTTATCTATCTTTCACTAGCTAACTGATTTCAGGTAGTGTGAATCTTGGGTGAGAATATTTACAGATACCCCCCCCCCCCACCTTCTACTTTTATCTGTCTGAAAATCTAGCAATATATCAGTTTTTACCTACTACTCTATCTTCTTCTATTATCTATCTATCTATCTATCTATCTATCTTCTATCTATCTATCTATCTATGTATGTATATGTCTACCCTTCTTCTATGTATCTGCCCATTCATCTCTCTATATGATATATTTATATATATATATATATATATATATATATATATATATATATATATATATATAATATATATTTCTCTATCTGTATACATTCAGCATTGAGCATTGTGTAAGGTTTAGCTGTGTACAGCATTACTTAGCCAATTGACTGTAACTCATTACATTTAATTAGGCGCTGGGTAGGTGTTCCTATATTTAATAAAACACAGGGGATAATAAGCAGGCAGTGAAATGAAGTTTAGAATTAGCAGTTTGTCATGGTGCATTTTTAATAGTGATGATATTATTCTCAGCAGTGTCTTTTTCTTAACAAGCTAAGAAAAAATATTCAAGAAAAAAAAAAAACTCCTGCAAGGCATCTATTCCTATGCATATATCCCTGCCATATTTTTCCTCCTTCCCTTCGATAAAATTGCCAAATAATAATGAATCATTTCATAAATAATGGGCTTAGAGGCTTATCAGGGCAGGCTGGCCAGTGCTGGCGCCTTATCTCTCCTGGACACATTGCTGAAGTGTTCCTCTCTCCATACTAAATAGGAAGCAGCCCTAGCTGGGGATTACATCCAATTCTGCTGCAGCCACCCAACTACTCCCCTAAAAAACACCCACTGCAGCCATGGATAGGCCACAAAATGGCTTCAGTCACTTACACACATGAAAGGTGCACGGTGAGTACATGCCTTTGTCTTGTGGATGGCGCAGGGGCTCAGATCAGAGGGGCATTTTGGATAGGGAGGGGAGGGGGGGGGGGGGGGCCCTATCTAACGTACAGTGCTGGGTAATATGTTGGCGCTATATAAATTCTGTTTATTATTATTATTATTAATAATAATAAAACAATTATATTGAAATGATGTTAAAATTTACTATAGCAGTATATATATGAGTGTTGAATATTTATATTATATATATAAAACTATACCATATCTATATATACATAAAAAGTGTTGTATGATAATTGATTTATTATATATTATATACAATACCTATATTTACATATATTAATATTGAAAGGATGTGTAAACTTTACCATAACAGTATATAGATACATGAGTGTTGAATATTAATATATGATATATATATATAACAGATATCATAATTACCATATCTATATATACATAAGAACGTGTTTTATAGTCATTTATTTATTGGATGTTAATATATATGATATACAATACATATATGAGTATTGAAAGGATGTTAAAGTGTACCATAGCAGTATATAGATATATAAATGTTGAATAGTAATTTATTTCATATACATGACTTACTATAACTAAATACATATATGAGTATTGAATATTACTATTTATGATATAATAAACTCTACATATATGAATGTAGAATAGTAATTGATATGAGATGTTCCCCTCTACCATACACATATATATGAGGGATGGATGGGTATAGGCTTGGTGTGATTGTTGCCCCTTGGCACATGGTGTGGCATATCTCTGATTTCTTCTCCTTTGGCCCCCCAGGTAGGATTTCGGTGGTTGGTGGCAGCTTTGCAATGATTGTAGCCTGAGGATGATGGAGAGGCTGGGCACAGCAGATATGGGAGACGCTCCATGTGTCAGCTCACCTCCCCGACAGTCAGCGGAGGCGGAGAACACGCGTGGAGTGGAGCAGAGTGGGGTGAAGGAGGGGGCTGCCCCCAGCTCCCCCCCTCGTGCTGTGCCGGTGATTGAGCTGCTCAGGAGGGGGGAGGGATCGGGAACTATAAAGGCCAGGGAGCAGGAGCTGAGACTGCAGAACCTGAGTACCAGCGAAGTGTGCAGAGCCCCCCTGACCCCCTCTACAGAGCTGTGCAGACCCCCACTGACCCCCTCTACAGAGCTGTGCAGACCCCCCCTAACCCCATCTACAGAGCTGTGCAGACCCCCTCTGACCCCATCTACAGAGCTGTGCAGACCCCCACTGACCCCCTCTACAGAGCTGTGCAGACCCCCACTGATCCCATCTACAGAGCTGTGCAGAGCCCCTCTGACCCCCTCTACAGAGCTGTGCAGAGCCCCTCTGACCCCCACCACTGATCTTTGCAGAGCCCAGCTCACCCCAACAACTGAGCTCTGCAGACCCCCCTTAAACCAATCTACAGACCCCCACAGACCCCCAACTACAGAGCTGTGCAGAGCCCCCCTAACTCCAACAACAGAGCTGTGCAGACCCCCCATCCCTCTGCCAGTCTCAGGACCTCAAGCTGATCAAGCTTCAGAAGCCCGAATGGTCCAGCTGAGCCCTCCAGCATCCCTCCCCATCCAGGCAGCGGGCAGAACCATGCTGTACGGACTGAGCCAGCCTCTAACCCCCGACAACAGGTAGGTGATTCTTCTATTGTAATAGCAGAACGATCAGAACTTTTGATTTTGTGCAATGAACATCTCCATCCATCACCTAAATGCTGCACATGTCACCCTGCACCTCCCATTACACACCCCACCCTATGCTGATAGAATTATTCTTGCTCCTGTTGCTGGATTTTCATATAGAAATCTTGTAACTTTGTAGATTTCCATTGCATTTTGAATCACTTACCGATTTAGATTTGTAGTCACACAGTCATAGGTTGCTGGTGATGGCTTGTGTGTCATTATCATTTTATTTGTTTAAACTCTTTCTACTTCTTCATCACACCTTATATATACAACATGCTTTTCTAGCTTATCATTATCATGAGCAATTATTGAGAATTCCAGTAGCTTAGCCTTGGACAGATGTCTCACCTAAAGACATGTGATGGTGAACTCATTGCAGAGATTTTCCATCATGTTAGGAAATCATTGTGCAATATTGGTCACCTTCAGTCCATGGAAGGTCTCATTATCTATTCTTCAGGTTGCAAATACTATTCCTGATCATTGGAAGAAAATACTAAATATGATAATTTGCTAAAATGTATGGATGGATTTTCTGTACATTTTATTGTGCAAATATCTCACAATTTTTTACAAAGTTCATCAGTTCACGCGTTAATTGTGCAAAACATCCAGGTAACCTACCCGAGTTACAGCGCAGAACATCCCTACATCCCACCTTTCCTAGGTAGACCATTGTTTTAACTGGAAAAAAAAATCATGGAATTCACATTATGAACATGAAGGTTGGAATAATGAAAGCTAAATCTTAATTGGTTGTTATAGATAAATTCTAATTTCTTAGGGAAGACCACTCTTTTAGAAACACATTGTTACTGATTGTGAGAAGGAATATTATATTATATAAATGTAAAACCCAGTAGAAAAAGCTTTATGCAGACATAATATGGGAGGTAAATACCTGGATTGGATACCTGAAGGGTAAGATGTTCTCCACCAGGTTTGGGCAGGTTGGGTGATCATTGTTGCTCCTAACAAGGTATAGACAGCATTGTTGGAGTCTACCTACTTGACTCAAGGTGAGAAAATCACATAAAAAATATTGTGTTATCCCCCACTTAGTTTCTAGACTGATCTATCTAACATTCCTGAACAATGTGATATCAGTGGTCTAAGATCATACCACCCATTTTTCACCCCATTATCAATACTTCTCCATGCATTGACCTTCACTTGTGGTCATCCTGAAGACCACAGTCCAACCTGGATTTTAATGTTACAGCAGATTTTTGGGGTCTTTTATAGATCTGGCCATGGTTGAGTACAGAGATTTCTACCATGTACTTGATCATGGTGAGGACAATGTACACAGACATAGGATGTACCCTTTGTACATATACTGTTCCCTTCATAACAAGTAAATATTAATATTTATACAATATTGATGGACAATGTAATTATTGCACTGGAATTGTGTGCCTCGTGCAATAATTTCTGTCTTAGCTTGATAGGCGATCAATGTTTTTATAAATGATTGTGCTCAGCTTTGTGTAAGGAGATCATGCATTCAGGCTGATTTGCTGGTACAAATGGAGACCTGGGTCAGGAAGATGCTATTGCCTAGTATCTAATCATTTTCCATATTTCATTTATAATTGCAATTGAGTTTTCATTGTACTTAGTTTAGGAGACTGTACACATCAATGTCATTGGCTAAGAAACACATTCCTTGTTTAATACCTATCTACTATTTTGCACCATGTAGATCCATATTTGTGGGCAAGGGGCTTTGCAGAGACAATAGTGAGTGTGATAGGTTTGTTTAATATGTTTGTCTTCTCAAGAGTGGATAGCCAAGGGGAAATTTGTTTTCCCCTATTGACATGAGATTGTCTTCCAATCTTGCCAAACGCATCCACATTAGGTAACTATTGTGTATAGTGTGTGCAGACTGTTTTACACTTTATTATTATTAATAATATTAATAATAATAATATTATTATTAATATATATGGCGCTAACATAATATGCAGCGCTGTACATTAAATAGGGGTTGCAAATGACAGACGGATACAGACAGTGACACAGGAGAAGGAGAGGACCCTGCCCCAAAGAGCTTACAATCTAAAAGACTGGGGATGTACACTTGCATTCCATTGAACCCAGACTGTCCAGTGTATAGGGTATATCACTACATACATTACCATGCACACTGATGGGAGATGGTGCAGTGCAGGATTGGTAATCTATACATAGTCTATGCAAATGCTTCTGAATTTTTTGAGTTGTCACCTTAGGGCCATTTTGGACCAGTAGTGAGCTGCAGAAAGCTTCTGTGGGCAAAACTATTTTCCTAACCCCTCTTTTTTTGGCAGATTGTGGCACAGTTTGCAAAAGCAACGGTAATGGCCACACAGCTGTGGCCTGAAGAAATGCGCTGAAATGCACAAATCTTGTTGCTTGCAGTGCAGTTTAATACCAGTGATCTGGAAGAATCCTTAAGCCGCTTACTCCAGAGTTTGATTACCAAACACCCCCCTATCCTTTCATCTCCATAACATAGGGAAGAAGTGTTCTGTAGTTTACAATGGTGAACCTGAAAGGGTTATTAACACAGACAGAGAGCACAGCAAACAATACACCATTTGGATTAATGGCAGAATCAACCAGTAGCTTTTTGCACTTATTGAACAGATATAACAAAATGCTTTGAACTGAATATTTACCAGACCAAATAGAAAGCAAACAAGTGAAGTTCATTGTTTAGGTTTACATACACTTTATTGGAAAATGCCTAAAGGCATCGACCATGGAGTCTTTCTACTGGAACTGAATACTCTCTAGTGGAACAGTTTCTGTAGATGGAATTAAAACTAAGAAAAGCATTTATAAAACTTCCAAGGGACTTCAATAGAGTTTCAATTGACTCATTGATAGACTTCTCACTTAATTCAGTCCATTGCTAAAATGCAACAATCTCAACACACTACAGTCATATATAATATGTTATCACTTATCTAAATACATTGTATCAGTTTAATCTTATTTGTTACAAAATTACACAAACAGGAAGCAGTAGATTTACCACAATTCTGATATAACATAGAAACAACCAAGTTTGCTCTGCATGTTCCTGTTTTGCTAGAGAAAATAAGAGATTGAATGAATCATTTTGTCATGTGTGAGATCAGCCCAAGGACATTTTATACAATGTTTGAAAATCGCAGAAAAAGAAACAAATTACAAATACTGATCTTGGGCTGTGTAGTATCCAAATTTGTCCTGTGTATTAGCATTGTGGGGGTTTTACATCATTAAGACTGCAGACTATTGTTCTCAGTGAGTCAGACCTTGACTAGAAGTAATTAAGATCACTACCTGCGTATAAAAAAACCCCCATATATATATGTATATATATATATATATATATATATATATATATTTATATATATAAATCTAACAAGATAATTATTCCAATATTTGCGATATATATGTATCTATATATAATTTATCCTAGATTGTAAACTCTTCGGGGCAGGGTCCTCTTCTCCGCCTGTGCCACTGTCTATAACTGTCTGTCATTTACTACCCCTATCTTTGTACAGCGCTGCGTAATATGTTGGCACTATATAAATCCTGTTTAATATTATAATATTAATAATAAAAATATTTGTAGCATCATTCCAAGTAAAGAATTGGTGTTGTAGCTTCTTCATGTAGGAATATGAAAAGAACAAAAAATGTAGCCTTCTTCAGATGATAAGAGTCCAGGACCTATGGAGGGTTTGGTGGCAGCGAGCCCTTTATAATAATAAAATTGGAAAACCCCTAAATCACCACATTAAGCCTGACATGTATCTCATTACCATTCTTCTTCCTTTGTGGCTTCACTTTTGAACCATTTCCTGTTTCATTTCCCTTTCCTTGTCATTTCTTTTAGTGACATCTTCTAAAACTTCCTTATCCATAAGCATTTTTGTCTTTCCAGTGACCCCTTAACTCCTTTGTGATCAGTTTATTTTATCCCAATTGTCTGAATATAAGGATGTCCTGCATTATGTAACTATATAGTGCAAGTATGGCCCAATGTCATGGTTGTACCTCTAAACCTGTAAGATGAATGAATATGACACTATTTGTATCAAAATATATTTAAAAGACCTTTATTTATTTATTACATTATTTTTTTATTTGTTTTTTATTAATTTATTTTTTGAACTTTTTTATGCTGTTATTATTTTTTTACATTTATCACATGCAATGTAAAAAAAAAAAAAACATACTAATAAGCAAGTAAGATTGCTCTTTGCTCAAGGGGCTTACACTTTAAAAAAATATTATTATACCTACTGCTATGCATTATGCTGTATGAAGAGTTGTCATTTAAACATACACATCACTCCATACTCCATTGATGATCATATGCCATCACTCATAGGCAGGAGACTGTATATATGTTTTAGATTTATTTTGTATATATAGATATATTATTATTATTGTTATTATTATTAGTAAACAGGATTTATAAAGCGCCAGCAAATTATGCAGCGCTGTACATTAAATACAGATATATATAATATTATCACTCCATACTCTATTGATGATCATATGCTATCACTTGCAGGCAAAAGGCTACATATGTTTTAGATTTATTTTTTATTTTTAATATAAAATAATAATATATATTATCACTCCTTACTCCATTGGTGATAATATTCCATCACTCTCATTCAGAATAATACTTATAATAGCATCCAATTTTTTATTTATTTATATTTTGTTTGTTTTTTTATTTAAAAAAAACAAAAACATTTTTGTATTTTTTGTTAGCTACACATATGTTATAGTATTATTTACAATATATACATGACCCTAGCAATATATATAAAATAAAAATCGCAGAATTATAAACAGTTATGGAAATTCATATAATATTTAAGGCAACAATTTAAAAATAAAATAACTGAAATATATCAAAATATATTGATTAAAAAATGTATTTAATTCTACACATAAAGCATCCTTTATCCTGATAAATTGTTCTCTATTTTCTGTTTTAGTCGTTTTATATAAAATCTTTTCTATAGTTCTCTTGTTTTAGCTTTCAAATTTTTGTCATTATTTACTGGAGTTTTAGGTATAAATATACATTATGTGATTAAAAATATATAATAATATTAATTTAATCATATGCAAACAATGGTTATTATTTTTGTTATGCAGTGTATCAATACATTTTCTTTTATTATTGTAGCAGTTATTTTGGAGTTCCGGAAACCTTTACGGTGTTCAATAACAACACGCGAGTCAAGAGACGCTCGGGGCCCTATGAGACAGAGACTAATGAAGGTAAGCTATAAGCCTTTAATGCTATTTTAGTTGAGAAGTGCAGCTTAAAGTTTAACAGGTATAAGTGTACAAGGGTTTACTGTTTCTGTAGAGATTGTGTAAAATTCTGCTGATCCAGTAAATCACGTAGACCTCTGCCCCTGCTTCTGCTATTTCATTATGTGGGTTAAAAAAAGAACATCTTCCAGCACATATATACTCTTTAGTTAGGTAAGACATTCCATTAAAAATTAAGGAATAGATTTACAGTATGATCACCTTACATCTGTCTTCATTTACTGAATTGCCATATCAGCGGAAAACTAAAATAGGGCTTGCAGGGGAATTTGCTGTGTATTTTTGGAAAAATGAAAAGCTCACAGAAACAATCTTTATAGCACAGCAGGGGATGAAGATCACAAGAGGATCTACTCCAATGTAAAGATCTATTGCAGGTTTAATATTTAAGAAAGTCTGCTCTTTGTTCTGCATATGATTAGTTTTTTGGGGGGAGGAATCAGCATATATTTTTTTGTAATTGCAGTGTTTGTAAAGAGACGAGCCACATTATGTATTGCGGAGATTTACTCCATTTTCCTATACATTAACATTAACAATGTCAATGCCTCTGCAGTGCCATGATATTGTGCTGTCATATCTCACAATGACTTCCTTTAAAGGACAATTTAAAGCTACAGTTAATTTTCAACTCTGCTTCACTTTAGTTATTAGATGTATTGTGTTGTATTATTTTGTGGGCCAACACAATATTTCATGTACAGGTTGTCCTTGTATAACGGTCATAATCATTACCTTACAAAGGAAATTGTTGTTAATTGCATTGGGATCTGGTGACTAGAGGGCCACGTGCCCATGATTTGATTATTTTTTTCTCAAGCCCCTTTTGCGTTTTGTTTTTTTCTCCAGGGTTTCCTCAGACAAAGGTGGTCCGTCGTATCTTCACAAACAGCCGGGAAAGATGGAGGCAGCAGAACGTGAATGGTGCTTTCGCTGAGCTCCGCAAGCTCATTCCCACTCACCCTCCAGATAAGAAGCTCAGCAAAAATGAGATACTGCGCCTGGCTATGAAATATATCAACTTTCTAGCCAAACTTCTCGATGACCAAGAGGAAGAAGGCAACCAAAGGAGCAAAATAAGTAAGGATAATGGTATGGTCCAACAAGATCTTCTCCAAGACATACTTTCTCCCAACTCAAGTTGTGGAAGCTCCTTAGATGGCGCACCAAGCCCGGACAGCTTCTCAGAAGATCAAGACACAATGGACTCCAAACACAGCAGAAGCCTCCACCAATCTATCCTCCCTATAGAAAGTAATGGGCAACGATGACACCTTTTGGGGAGAAAGATAGCTTATTGACTGTCTATTGACTGGGACCTTTTGGCTTGGGCCATAATCCCTTTTCACTGTGTTTATTGACATGTGTGGGATAAAACAATATTTCTTTTTAAGGTACTCTGAAAAACCCTCAACTTTTCAACATTCAGGCCATGGAACAATGCTGTCTGAGAAAAGGAATTCTCAAAACTGGCCGCTTGGCTCCATTTATATTATCTTTTGAAGGTTTGCCTACACTTTCCGAACATGTAGCAGTTTGTTTTTGCTTTATATGCAACTTGGAAACTGAACAACATTACAAATTTTAAAAGTACAAACAGCTCAATGACCAAATGAGCTACAGAAATAATTTTTAGTTTAATACAAAATACTATTTTTCATGTGAAAATGAGAAAAGCTTGTTTTTTAGATTGCTAATTTAGCTGTAAAAGAAGCTAATCTTATATTCACGTTGGGACTCTTCTACAAGGCATCCGTGGCGACAAAAGTTGAGGAATTTGGGACCCTATAAGACAATACAATGGAATTATTTTTATGTGGTACCTATTGGGAAGAAGGTACAGTATATATACGTTGGTTATACTTGTTCACTATACAAAAGTATTTTTATTATTTATGATAGAGCAGCATAATGTCATATGGCAGGACGATGTGTAGAACCATGAGTAATATAATATATAACATTTTCCTAACTACAGTGCCATTTGGTACCATTGGTAGTGTTGCTTTAATGAAGACACAATTGGGCATATGTAAAAAGCAGGGGTATGAAACTTGTAGCAGCTATGGAGATATTAGCTTTCAATAGTCTTAGTAAGTCAAAAACCTCTCCGGTAAGGAATAGTGCTCACCACCACTCTTTGTATTTTAATATTGAATAAAATAGGACATTTGCAGGGACCAATAGTTTCTTATAGTCCATACGTACCAGTTAGCACCACACCGAAAAACCATTGTAGCTTGTA
Organism: Pyxicephalus adspersus; assembly: GCF_032062135.1. Lineage (NCBI taxonomy): Eukaryota > Metazoa > Chordata > Amphibia > Anura > Pyxicephalidae > Pyxicephalus > Pyxicephalus adspersus. The sequence goes on along the minus strand of NC_092865.1, from coordinate 15,667,550 downwards.
CAGCGTGGTGCAACATTCAGCAGCCATAGCAAATAATCGGGCTAATTCTTTAATGATTTTGACTTTTCTGAATTAATGAAAGCTGATTTCCAGTTCTTATTGGGGGGTTTTCTTTTTGTATCATTGGGTTGATTTAGCAAATGAATGTAGGTTGTTGAATTACCATTTTGCAACCATCCAATCAATTTTCTTAATTGATTGGGTATTTGTTTTGTAAATTTCACCGTCTTTACTAAGCTTAGTAAACATTCAAGGGAACAGCCTATATCCCTTTAGCAAATCAACTCCATGGCTACTCTTTGCTTTGTCTTATTAAGTAATCCTCGCTGTTTTTAAACAATTATTTTTACAGGTTAGTGCTTAAGAATTTGGTGTTATTGCCCAGAGTAACCTATTCATTTTTTCTAATAAAGGCAAAAAAAATGAAATCCAGCTCTTAATCAGCTGCTGATGGCAATAGACTGTTTTTAGGTTTGCACTATTTTTTAAGGTGACCTAAAATGTTTCTAGCTGCCTTTGTATGGAGCAAAATTCCCTGCTTTGTTTTTCAAGAGTGACCTCAGCTCAAGTTTACAACTTCCTTGTGTTTTATTGCAGTCATCAAACCAACCTAAATGGACAAGTCTTTATATTCTTTGGAAGCAAAAGACATGGTCATTTTGGATATATATTGAAATTGTGCATTTGCATTATTGTATTTGACTTACCATGCAGAATTGGTCTTTAAGAAAGTACTAGGCATAGTATTTGGAACAAAACACACATGTATGCAATTCTTCATTATTCAAAAATACTTTCCATCATTAATGTGCTAAAAATCTATGGCCAACCTCCAATCATCCCATTCTTCTCTCAACACATCTAGCAGAACCTAATAGACTGGAATTAGTGGTCCACCCTTTGGCCTTTCCTGACACACAGTATTTCTGTAATACAGAGTTGCCTGTTTATTAATTCACTTTTGCTCATGTATTCTGTATTTTGTTGCAAAGTGTTAAAACTGTGGTCTTCATAGATCATTGACATTTCCCAAAACTAATATGGAGAGGTTTCCCTACTGTGCAATCCATTAGGCGTTAGTGAACATTGCCAACTGCAGTCTTCTTCCTATAGATTTTGGTGTCATGACATCCGTTTGTAATTGTTCAAGTTTACATTTTACTTAATTTACCATTTTAACATTTTCATTTTTTAGGGAAAATATTTTCTGCTTCACAATAAGACACAACATTTGTTGAAATAGGCTGCCAATGCACCACAACAGGCCAGCACAACAGATTTGCACCTATTGTCTGATGCAGCACACCACAATTTATGGTAGCATGCATCGAAATAAATGACCCCTAAAGATTTTGTATCACAAAAGCATGACGCTAATAGCCAAAACACATTTCCTATGCTACGTGCATTGGAGGATCGTATTGCCATTCATTTTAATGGCACCACAATGCAAGGCAACACAGCTTCAATGCACATCCACTGCAGTGCAGTAACACATTATTGTGTGTTGTGGTGCATTGTGTTGGAAACATACTGCATGTCCATTTCATTGTTTTACTGCAATTCATGTTAACATCCCTAATTATTATGAGTGAAACCATTTCTACATGATTCTGTTTAATAAAGGTGAATGCACAATTCCAAAAAGTCCCAAAATATTGACTGTTCAAGAAAACCTTTACTGAGAGAAATAGCCAAGCTGCTTCCAAAAATCCTTGCTGTGCCTTGCTTCACTGCTTTTTGATTCTCTGGCTAAGAATACGCATACAGCAAACAAGTGCAAGTAAACAGAATGCAAGATCTGCACACTTATACAACGTTAGATAATGAGAAATTGCTGAAGCCATTGGATAAGCATGGGGCAAGACAGCAATGGCAGACATCTAGTTTTCCCAGTAAAAGGGCCACTTCCCACTATCTGGGTCAAATTCACTGCCATAATAATGATCTGTAACTACAAAGTATTACTCAGCAACACAAAGATATTGGATATTAAAGGTACATCAGCCTTTATAATTGTGTCCCAAAACTGCCTTCTTTCTAAATACATGTTAAAGGAGAACTCTTTAGTGGGTTTATAGTGGGACCACTATGAAAATATTATTCATAGTTCTATTTGTGAATATTTTCTATACTTCTGGCTTTTACTTTTCTTCTGTCTCACTCAAATAGTATCATGAATCGGCCGTAGGATATATCCTTTCTATCATTACCCACAACCGCCTGTGCCCATTGGTGTAGTGAGTGGGTACAGGTGGTATGTTGGTCCTGGAAATGCACAATGCAATACTGTGAAATGGTAACCCAGTGGAAATGGGACAAAGAATGGACTCACACACACTAAATTTACTTCTTTATTCTCCTTCACTCAACTCTGTTATATGGAGTTCTCCTTTAACATTCTAAGGGTCGCATGAATGCTTGCTTATTGTTGGAAAGGTACATATATATATAAATATAAATATATTTTTATCACTCTTCTTTTGCTTGCGCTGGATCTCGATGTATATCACAGCACTTTCCATTTATGTCGTACTGTTCAGCGTTATGTCTTGAGTTTGTTTTCTGCATTTTCTGCAGAAAGTCAGTAACCAGGCCTGGTACCCAATTTAACCTTTTCTCTCCACATCCAGCAGGGGAAGGGTTAACTTTGTAAAGCCATTTCGGCGACACTGTCTACGTGTTATGTAGAATTTTTTTTTTTGTTTTGTTATATAATGTAATATTAAAAATGTTCTTAAATAAAAGTTCTACAAACAGTGCCTTGGCTCCATGGATGGATCTTCTGCATGAAAGCCCAATTATTGTTCATGTATTACAGATTGTATTTATATAATAACCATTAAGAGAATATCATTGTGTCTTTTGGTTGAGTTACTCTTATACAAAATGGTTTACTCAAATGTTTTCTTAGGGTCCTTCTGTCTCCGCACTGTGTGACCACAAGCTAACCACAGGCCAGTGATGGACAAACTTGGAAATTATTGAGGGCCATGACACTTTAGGAGGGCTGCATGTTAGCAGATTGGTATTGGGTATTGAGTTACATTGTTGTCAGTGGTGTGTTAAAGAAAACTGTAATAATGTCAATGAATGCAATAATAACTCCTAGCACTGGTAACAGCAGGGGTGTAGTCGTAAATAGAAAAAAAAATGACACAGTAATAGTGAGGGCTATCTATGGTGAGCAGACAGGGAAAGCCTATACGGGGGACCCAGCCCATTCCCGAAAAAAGTGAGGGCATGGTGTGCCTTTGCATGCCCGCCCCATTACACACTTAGGTATCAGTGATCACTATGATAACCACCAGCATTGATGTCAGTAATAGCCACCAGAATAGGTAGTAATAGTTGCAATGATAGCCCCTGGTTTTGTATCAGTGGGTCAAATGAGAGCCCCAGCATTGATGTCTATAACCAGAATGAAAACCTCCAGCATTGGTGTCAGTGACCAGAAAAAAAGCCCTTCGGCATTCTTGTCAGTGATTGCAATTATAACCTCCAGCATTTTTATCATTCATTACAACAATATCACTCAGTGGCAGTATTACACCTCACCCTCCCATATTGGTGCTTAGGTGCTGAATGATATTTAGAAAAAATGACCCAATGGTGGTTAGCAGCAGTGTCCACCCTGCCATCACTACCCTCCGTAGGACTACTAGTCAGCAACCAAGTTTTATAAATCCTACATTAAAATTGAAGTTTAATAACCCTAACCCACCCACCGCAGCATTGGTAGTCAGACATATATCACAAGTTCCCATAATAATTTCATGCAAGCATGCAGCCAGCAGGAAAGAGGTCATGCAGTCCAAACCCTGGAACCAAAAGGAATATTGCAAATTGTAATGTGAAATCTGTCATTCATAGTTAAAGCGAATGGTGTGGCAGCCTATTCAGGATATATATATATTTGTCCTCTACACTAGCGGATCCCAACCTTTTGCAGGTCACGGACCACTAAATGCACAGACTCTGGACCGCCCATGCGTGGAGAGTCATGTGTCACTCAAAGGGGATGAAAGTTCCCCCATAGTAACATCATGATGCCAGGACCCGTCCACTCTTCCATTGCAGGTCTGAGTCTGTGTGTTCAGAGACACAACCCACCATGTCATATGATTGACCTCCCATTGGATTGTGTCTAATAAAGTGTTTTTCTAGTCACCATTGGCTAAATGCTTTTTTTTTTCTATTGACCCCCATGAAAGTTGTTTTAGTTTACTGAACCTGAAAATTTTTTGAAGGGTCATCAAGGGTCAAAAGGTTGAGAAAGGCTGTCTTGGGTCTACAAATAAGTTAGCACCTACGAGCCAGAGATAAAGAAAGTAGAAGTGGAAGAAAAATGGAAGAAGTGGAAGAAAAACTGTGTTGTCAGCCCACAATTAAAAAATGAAGGAAAATTTGACAATTAAAACATCTATCTGTTTACTGTCCAACAGAACAAGTCATTCCCCATTTCATCTCACTGGTCAACAGACATTTTCTTGCCAAACAGATTAAAGTCATTTTAGGTTATGTATGATGCACAGATTCCAAATATGATATTGGTTTTGCTAGATTGGATCTAGTTTTTGAAATAATGTCCTCAATATTAACCTCATAGAAAACTAATGAAACATGAAAATTAGGCAAAATAAACTAGATATGCCTATGTATACAAAATGAATTTTTTGAAATACGTAATGTCAATATATTCTATCGTCAGTATATTTACAGAACTAATCACAAATAAGTCATTGAACATTTCTGTTTGTATGATTTCTTTTTCTGCTGATGATCAGGACAATCACCTTGAAGGCTCCAGCAGTAGTCTGCCATCATGTGTCTATCCCATCTGCCCTGATACCTTTCTTCCATCACCTTTATATCTTGATGGAACCTCTGCCCTTGTTCCTCACTAAAATCGCCAAGGTTTTCTGGAAATGTTTGCAAATGGCTGTGGAAATAGTGTACCTTTATGATAATAGTAGCAGTTCTTCGTAATTTTGTGCTTTATGGTTACCCAAGAAATTATTGACAACCATGACATAGCTGTGCCAGGCAGAAGCTTCAGTATCAGTCATGTAACTTGTGAAATTTGAATCATTTATCAGTTTTGGAATCTGGGGTCCATCAAACATTCCTGCTTTTATTTTTTTAGTACTCAATAGTGAAAATCTACACATGTATTTGAAGCAATCACTGTCCTTGTTCAGAGCTCTAATAAATTGCTTCATTAATCCCAAATTTATGTGTAGTGGAGGGAGAATGATTTTTTCCTTGTCAACCATTGGCTCGTTAATGATGTTCCCTCTTTGCTCTTGCACTTTGTTTATCCACTTTGCTGTCCAAGTAGGAAGTTCACAATTTTTAAATCAAAATATATGGATCATTGGTGTTCATGATAGCAAAACTTTTGTAAGACCATTTTGATATTTTCATATTCTTCTTTATGTTTTGTTGAGGGAACAATTGGAGTTGATGCATAGCAGTTGCCATTATTCAGTAAAACAGATTTCAAACTTCCAGTGAAACTATGAAAAGCCGCCAGTCTTCTGCTCGGTATTCTGGTCCTCCCATATGGGATAGTAGTCCAGGGATGTTACAACAGTACACAAAGTCTCCATCTTCACTGAAATATGGTAGGAGTGTCTCCTCTCTTGTCCTATAAACCATTATGTCAACTTCCGGTTTCAGACAGTTCTTTTCTTTTAGCCTGGATGCTAAAAGTTCAGATGCTTGTTTTGATAGACTTAGGTCACGTATTAAATAATTAAGCTCTAATTAAGATTAGTTCTCTCTCTTGGGGGAACTGCTGGTTTGATGAAACACTTTCTTCATATTCACTTCCACTGCTAAATCCTGGATTACACTCCAAACCCTGCATATTCTCCATGTTGGATACAGGAATATCAGGGAGTGTACTGAACACTCGTATGAGAACATCAGCACCATGGGGCACAGGTCGTCTTGCTGATTCCAAATCAGGGTACTCCAACTTATTTTTCCTGTAACAATTGAAACCTTTTACATTCACATCACAAAAATAACAATTATTATGATTTTTGGGCTCTAGCCATACCATATGTTCACCAAATTTCAAACTTTTCAGTTTTCCATTTTTTCCACTGACGTAGACACCCGACGCAAGTTTTGCATACCATACCATACGCAATACTTATCTTGGTCCCCCAGTTTAATACCAAAATATGCAAGATATGCTTGTTTCACAAATTCTGTAATGTTTCTTCTTCTGTTTTTGATGAGAATATTCACCACAAACCTAGCAAAATACATTAGTGTCATTTAAACAACTTCTTCTTTAAGAACTCATATTTCTGTGAAAAAAGAAAATGAATGAAAAAAAGAAGGTAAATGAAAGTTTCATGAAAATAATGTAAATAATACCTGAAATACACTAAATATATTGAATACTCCTTGGCAAGAGAAAAAAAAATCTTTTTTTTGAGCTGTGTTATGAATGGGTGTTTTCTATACATGACTTCCTGCAACATTCACCTAATAAAAGTTATGTTATATCTGATCTGGGCTCTTTGTGCTCTAATTTTTTATTATTTTTGCAATCAGTATATTGATTCCCTGTCCTAGCTGCAAAGCCTGTGCTCATGTAAAAGTCTGACCACTGATGGCCACCAATGCTGCTACCCCAACATCAGTACTGAAATACCTTGACATGTGATTAGCAAGTTGATCTGTATATTTTTGCATTAGTAGGGATAAAACATGGGTGAAGGTGCATGTATGGCACAGATGTACAGCATATATGAGGCAAGAACTATACATTATATAGGGGAATGTTGCAGCAATTATGGCACACAGACATTTTCCTTCCCCTGCCTCATCTACCGCTTTATATTCTTTCCCTTTGGGTGGTACTTTAAGGATTATTAGGCCGGTACCCTAAACTGCTGCCACCATCTGCTTTTATTCTTTTATGGCAGTGTTAGCTGTCTCTAAGCCATTCACTGCTGTCAGCCCAGCAAATGTTTTCAGGCTGATGTTGCCACAATGCCATGGCATCACAATGCCACCATGGAATGTTTATGAACACCCAACACTGCCAGAATTTTATACCCACATCTGTCAGGCTCTACAATAATTACAGTCTGCTCCTCCAGAGCGTTTTCAGTCTTCAGCTCTGTGTCATGGAGATCAGAATCGTCCTTCCCTCCAGCAGATGTGGACGAGCCAATAAATGCTAATAAAAATTTCCCCGGCACCATTATAGAAAACCTTGTGCGGGGGATACTTGACTGTATTCATGTAACAAGATACAAGTTGGCCATTTGTTGAGTATAATGCTCTTATTCAAGAGAAATGAGTATAATATATTCAAAGTCGACTGTTTTTAGTAATTTTTATAAAATGTTTAGCTTTAGCGTCTTAGTACATTAAATATACTTTTGCATATACTTTGCAGTTTCTTGAATTTATAGATTTTTAAATCCAAATATCAGGATAATTATTCTGTTGAGTATTTTTTTAAGGCAGTTTATTAGTTTATAACCTGACTTATTACAGAACAATGTTAAGCTTGAGAAACAAAAGGAGGGGACAGAAATCTTTGGGGGTCCCTTTCACACCTTAGGTGAACAACTGCGCAGTTGGCAGTTCCCAGGCACACGGCAACACATTTGTACAAAGCCATGGGTTGAATATTCCAACTGCAACTGAGCCGCCCAAAGCAACTTGCTGTATAGAAAGAATAGATATGAAAAAAAAATTCAACAGTAAAGGGAGAAAAAGTTATTTCATTAGAATTTACATACACTAGAAATATGTACTTTAAATAATAAATGAGAACAAAGCCATGACTTCAAAACCCAATTCCAGGTTGAGGTGCATCTCCTCCCACTGGAGAATTGTTCCTTTGAATTGTTAGGGGTATAAATAACTTTTTGAAAGCTGCATCTATTTTTTTCTTTTCTGGTTCTCTTCTATTGCTTTATGAGTAGATGATGGGTTGGTCCTTTATTATGCGGAGATTGTTAGGCTCTCTTCTCTGCAATGGATTCTCTGGGTCCAGGGTAACTTGGCCACCCACCCCCAAGGGGCATGTACTTGCTAAGGCTCGGACAAATAGGATAAATTATAATGGCATCATCTATGTAGCTGGGAGGTAGAAGGGATACAGGACTGCAAAGATTGTGAGTATAGCTTACTGGTAAAAGGGGGGTGTAAAGAAAATACTTGGCGTTGGACTTACTTACATACTAGCAGAAGATAAGTTTAAGGGCAAGTACAGACCCATTAGTATCCCACACCACAGCTCTGGCCTTTGCAGTGGGCGCTAAACTTCTCACTTTACCTCTATTCATTCTTCATTGAAAATTCACTTTGCAAAGCATACCAATCACATCCAAGGACATTTAAAAAAAAAAAGATTTTTGCTTGCATGTGACTGGATGGTTGATGTCCGTAGAGCTTCACCTTATTCGCTAGGCTAAGTGAAATAACCATTGCAAAGGAAAAGTTGCTAAGTGAACATCCTGTATTTCTGTAATAAGGAATGAGGTCTCCTTAAAAAAGGCAAAAGTCTCAAAGCAGTGGTATTCCATGCTGACAGGCATCAGGCTCCCCTATTCTGTAAGATGGAGAAGATAAAAGCACTGGAGGAGTTTGTGTATGCCCAGGAAGGTTGGATTCCCCTATACATACCGTATGAAAAAGTAAAGCAGTCCATTGGAACCCTCAAGGTGGCCATACACTAGTGGATGAATGCACAACCAGGACACAAACAATTTCAACCATTTAATTAGTCTAAATGCAGTGCTTTCATCAATATTCAAGCATCACAAACTACAACTCATGCTCCAACAAGCCAATACTTATCGTTGGGGAGTACTGCCTAACAACCATAATTAAATTAGCACTGACAGGGGGGACTATAATAGACAGAACATTTGCAGAGGTCTATGTAAATAAAGAAGAATTAACAGGGGGTTCTAGGGAGTACTAATGGGAAGCTCCTAATTAAAGGGAGGAATATCAGAGGGTATTGTGAAGAAGGGAGCATTAACAGGAGGTATTAAAATGAAGGGGTCATTAATGGGGCCTCTATAATAAAGAGAGCACTAACAGGGGTACTATAATGAAGGGAGTACTATAGGTGTATTATAATGAATGGAGCACTAATTGGGGGGCACTATACTGAAGGGAGAACTAATAAGGAGCACTATACTGATGGAAGAACTTTATAAGGGGCACTATATTGGAGGGGGAACTATTAAGGGGCACTATACTGAAAGGAGCATTACCAGCAGGCTTTATAGTGAAGGTAGTACTATAGCAGCATTATATTGAATGGAGCACTAATTGGGGGGCACTATACTGAAGGGGGTACTAATAAAGGGCACTATATTAAAGAAAGTACCATGGGAGGCATTATACTGGGAGGAGCCCTTACTGGAGCACTATAAAGCGGGAAAGCCTTGTAATGGTGGTGACACTTTGTAAATGACACTATAGGTGTTAGAAACCACCAACCAAAACCAAACAAAACTAAATACGATTTCTGACAGTTACCCTAACCCTATTATTTATTATAACCCTAAAACCTAAAGCAGACCTGTCACCAAATAAAAGGGTGGCTAACCCTTTCATATAAAATTTTTTTTGATACTTTATTTTTCATTTGAAGAGGACCCCTCCCCTTCCATCTTTACTGCCGCAAAATTAAAGAGGGGAATACATAAATCACGTATCCCAGGAGGCTGTGGGTTGCTCCTTGGAGGGGATTTCCTGAAATGTAAAAATAAAAGGTGCCAATATATATATATATATATATATATATATATATATTTATATATAAAACCACCACTTTAAGTTGAACGCCATCGGTTTCTAGCCGGTTAACATATCAGAAGCACCTTCGTCAAATGATGGTGGTCTGTTGTGCTCACACAAGAAAGGAAAGGAACTGCTGTATGTAAGAATAAAAATCCCCAAGGGGCAGTCACAGAGCTGTCCATTTGTTCCTGATTAATTTAATATAGGCTGCTCGAATGAACTGCCTTTATCTCTGTCTCCCAGTTCTGCCACCGTCAGTGTGTGAATGGCAATCTCTTCTGTCAATGAGCTCATATGCATAGTGATGTTTATAGGAGCAGCTTACAGTGGCTGCCAAAGCCTCCCCAGAGCCCAGTTTGCTCCGCCGTCCTTTGTGCAGAGAGGAGGATATATGGAGGCAATCGGGGCTCTGCTGGGAGGGGAGGCACATTGATTACAGTCAGGAAGATGGAAGCAGCCATTTCCCAGGTGCCCCTCTGTGTATTAATTAAATTAAGAGGACGGCGTTTGTTATTGGTAAACGATGGGAACATCAAAGCGTTTTCCTTCTCACTGGTTTCATTATAGGCAATCTATAACCACTTTTTTTAAAGGCGGATGTGATTGGCCTAAATGATCGCATCTATTGGTAATGTGTTAAAAATGATTCTTGGATTGTTTATGGATAACAATTATGTACACTTGGGCAGTCATATGCGCTGAATAAATGTGCAGCCTCAGCTTCCTTCTTTCAGTTTTTTAGAATGATTGCACCTTGGTGTTGCTTTTTTAACCCGCCGTCAACCCAACGACAATAATTGTCGTTGGAAAGGATCTTTCACGATCCTTTCCAACGACTAAGGACTGCACGATGCATGAACGAGGGCTGTACATACGGCACTGTTCTGCTCTATAGGGAGGGGAGGGAGAGAACAACAGAGCAGCACCCCACTGTGCGCTCTCCCCTTCACTTCACTTACATTAGGATCGTTTGTTATATATTATCCATGGATCCGCCAGGACGGTTGTTCGGATGATGGATGACGGGCGCTGTACACACGCCAGATTCTTGTCTGATATTGGCTCAGGGCCGATATCAGACGAGAACCATTGCACCTGTGTACCTACCCTAAGTGAAGAAATTAAATATCTGGACTTGATTTAATAAAATAAAGGGCAGGAGCCAAAGTAAAAAAAGTAAAAATATTATTTTTTAACAGGTTATAAAAAATAAAGCACTAGATCAGCAAATATTTCTACTAGCAATGCTGATCATCCAAGTGTTTCAGTCACATAATCGACTTGATATAATAAAGCTCTGGGTGATCCAGCAAACCTGGAATGGATCAATTTGTTGGCAATTAGTTGGTAAATGTTTTTAATGCGAGACCAGATCCATTCAAGGTTTGCTGGATCACCTAGCTCCACTGATGAAAATATATCTTCTCCAGTCTTGGGGAGCCTTAATAAATCAGGCTCATTGAGTTACAAGGACCGAAATACATTTTCCCTTGAAGTGTGTTGCAGTATGTTTCTGTGCCCATGCTTTCAGTACACCGCAATGTATGCTGGGTAATCACAATTTGTTAATTGAGTCACATACATCCAATATCCAAATGACAGTTTAGCCATGGAGGAAAGATGTGGGCAATCCTGCAGACTAAGCATCATCTGTAGGGTGAACCTGTACTCTACACTAGCAATGAGGTTGCTGTGCATTTACTGCTTCCTTGTGCCAGTGAACCTCTGCCTTAGGAGAGATGCTACTTGGCTTCTCCCCGCAGCATCTCTATAGAGAATGAATGGGGCACAGTGAGCAGTTTGACTTATTGGCTGGCAAGGTGACAAATGATGGAAGCCATGCGGGTTTACTTGATGTCGAAGCAATTCTGAAACTGGCCATGAAGTGCATCTAAAGCCAAAACTTAGGGATAGAATAGGGAAGGATTATCAACCCTGTCATGTTTTTCTAGCCTGCATCCCATTACGATGATTCACCATCTGTGTATGTCCTATAACCATGGTCTATTGGACTAAAAGTAAAGGAAAATCCCAAATTTAGAGTTTCCATTAAAACAGAAATAGAGAGGAAAGCTTGTTGCAGTGTCAACTGTCTATGAGAACATTTCTCTTAATAATCCATTACTTATCAACCTTATCCTTTACTTTCCTAATAAAGCAGAACACAACCTTCTCAGATTCAATTTCATTTAGTTAATCTGGTTGACTTTTTATGACTTTCTGGCTAAGCCCTGCCCACTGCCCCTTCCCTGTCCAATGAGACTGCCTCAGTGACCAGTAAAGGCCTTGTCATTGGACAAGTGGATGGAACCCATTGCAGCTCAGCCATAAAGGTGAAAAAAAAATTTCAATAGCAAATTAAAACTAAATCTGACTTTATATTAGTAAATGATGCTTTTCATAACTAAAGTTCACAACTTGCCCTCTGACTTTACAAATAGAAACTAGTTACAGAGATTTATGACCATGCAGGAAAGTACTTTACCAGGCCAAGATGTCAGAATCCTATTGTACAATCTCTACCAAAACTCTTTTTAGAAACACAAAAACTGTGAATAGTAAAGTATCATACATATTTTAGATTAATGTTTCTGGAAATAATCTTTCCTGATCATTTCTAGTGACAGTATAGCAAACGAGTGCTGTACATCCACCTGTGTTCTGTCCAATGTAGAGAGGAGGGGAAGATCAGCGAGTGGCTGTGCTCTCTTCCATAGGAAAGTTCAGTGCTCATTTCTGCTTGGGTATTCATCAATACGATAGGATAAATTAATAAACGTCCTTTGGGCTAGATTTTCACCTGAGATGGTCATAAACATCTGTCTTAGGTGACAATATTCTAGTGTGTGTGTATGTAGCTTACGCAGGGGCTGACATAGGAAGGAGCAAAATGTGCTGCTCGGCCACAAGGGCCCCACACAGGTGACTCAATGCAGTTCAGCGGAGGGGCCCCCTGTTGGCTACATCAACCACTAAGTGTTTACCTAAACTGTCTATCTACATCCAATCACAATTGTTAGTAGATCTACAGCAGCCCATAAATATTGTAATCTTGTTGTACAGTCTTCTTTAGAGTTACCAACAGCCATGTATTACAAGAGCCTGACTTATTGGAAACAATTTGCCCTAAGTTATGTACACATGCAAAACGATTGAAATCTATCTTGTGTACAGTGCTCCAAATACGTCCACTGTGACTGACCAGGGGAAACCTCTGTCATATCCTATGGGGGAGGATGCTGCAGGGAGCCAACTGCTCATCCTCCCCTTTCCATAGAACTGTACATTGCTCATTTGATATTGTCACTGGAAACAAAGAAGAAAAACAATTTCCAGTGACAAAAATGCCTTTCTGCAGCTTGACTTTACATTGAGTAAAGACTGGACAGATTGCAAAGTATTTGGCTTTACAAGACTTTATATCCTTTTTAATAAGTTTATAGCTCATGCAGGTTTAAGTGATAATCCTGCAAGTTTACAATCACTGAATATACCTGCTTGTTCATGGGTAGCGGCTCTAAATCAATTCTTTCCAGCATCTTATAATTGGTTTCCCTGCTAGTTCATTCTTGTTATCAGTGGAATCAAACAGGTTAAATCATCATTTAGTGATCTGGGCGATAAACAGGCCTCTGTACTATGGCACATCGGGGACCCGGATGTCACACATAGACAAGATGGGCTGAGAACAGTGAGAAGCAACAATCTCCATCCCAGCACAACCTCCCCGGGGAGCAGCTACAGAATGGAGGGCCGGCCAGTGGATATTTGATTGTGTCACACAAAGACTGGGAAAAACACTTGCCCTTTCCCTGCCGCAATGAATTGACTTCAAGGACATCCCCAATGTAATACCCCAGAGAAAAGGCCAAACCTGAGAGCCGAGAACCCACCAAACCTCCAGGACCTGTTAATTAAAAATACCAAAACACCCAGCAAATGATCCTGATGCTGCCTCTGATATCACAAATTGAGGGTAATAAATTCAATGATGGTGACAAATAGCTTGTCATTGGGGATCACTCCATATGATCTTCTCACTAGATAAGGCAATTCTACTCATCATCATTCATTAAATAAATAAGTTATTTATGGCTCATTTACCTTTAATGGCCCCGGAAGGGGGCTCTTGTCTTCATCCACCCCGTCTTGGTTTTGTGTTGCTTTGCATTATGTTTTGTGTTATTGTCACTGCAACAAATGGGATTGGGCAAAATCCCAATATTGGTGAAAAAGCTGCAACAATGTAAAAATTACAGTCTTAAAATCTTCTACATTAAAAAAGGAGCATTTGTGGCCCCTTGGATGTCAATCACTGCCATTAGAGAAGAAAGACATACGGAGATGGAAACTTCCAACGTTGCTCTGTGTTTTCACACCAAAAAAAATATTAATATAATTAATCCCACTTAAACTAAAATTTTAGGTTCTAAATATGTTGGAAATGCTTCATAGCCTCCCCATGCAGGGCTGAACTACATAAAAGTGGAACTATAGTTCCCCACCTAAGAATTATGAACAGGCAGGGTTTTTAGTGCATTGGAGACAGACAATTTCCATGGAATACAGCTTACTTACCTGCCTATTAACAATACTATTTTTGAAACTCAGAATATGCCCCACATTATTATTATCAGCCAGTTTTTATATAGCGCCAACATATTATGCAGCGCTATACAAAGTCCATAGTGATATCACTAATTGTCCCTCAAAGGGGCTCACAACCCCAGTCATATGCCATTAACATAGTCTAAGTACAATTTTTTGAGGGAAAGCCAATAAACCTAACTGCATGTTTTTGGGATGTGGGAGGAAACCGGAGTAACTGGAAAAAACCCACACAAACAGGTAGAACATACAAACTCCTTGTGGATCCCACACCCTGGCCGAACCTGTGACCTAGTGCTGCAAAGGCCACTGTGCTAACCATTGAGCCAACCATGCATGCTCAGTATTTTTGTCGTTCTAGCTTGGCTAATCAAGATGGCCAAAGACCCAACACCAGGAAAAAGAGCAGGTGAGGGTGGTTGTACCCGTGAAAGAGCAAGAACAAGTGGGTGGAATTAAAAAATAGCAATCAGGCAGGTATGGTTATTTTATTTATCATCGTACTTGCTTGCAACTTTTTAATTAACGTTTAGTTCCACTTTAATGCATACGTGTGATAATGCATATGTGATATAGCTAACCCTACCTGGCACAACCTGGAAGTGCTACCCTAACCCTACCTAACTCTAGGGGCAAACGTTTGCTCTTGAATGATTAGCACTAGGGTTAACACAGGCACTATAGTTGATTTTTTGGGGTTACGCCTCACCCTTTTTATTAGTGCTTGTATGGTAGGAAGCTTGGTAGACAAAGTAGTGAATAGGTTGTTTGATGTACCAACTGTTAAGTAGAATTGCACAATGTTTGAAGGAAGAAGCCAAGTGTAGACCCTGAAACGTGTTGGGTAAATATGATTTTACATCTGAATAAACCTATATCTGGATTTTTCTGTCATATTTGGCATTTGCTTCTTATTATTCATTTCAGTATTTTTACAGTGAACACTGATAGACTCAAGTGAAACAGCTGCTAAAAGCAGAACTCTCACCTACCTATGCAACAGTGACAGACACAGTAGATATTCCAACTTTGTCTTTTGGGTTTAGTGTCTCTCATCTTCTACCATTGGACACCACTTTTGACGTAACTTCTCACAATTTATTAACGCTCTTGAAGACTAGATAGAATAGACAATCATGGGAGAAACTGGGTGATCCAGCAAACCTGGAATGGAATTTTAAAGGTCATTTGCTATTATTTAGCAAATGTGCTCAATCCTGGACCAGATCCAGTCCAGGTTTGCTGAATCACCCAGTTTCTCCCATGATTGTCTATCTTCTCCAGTTTGGGGAGCTTTAAAAAATTAGGCCCAATGCCTGCAGCATTAACATTGTCCCCAGAACCCAGAGGAATGCCCATTAGGATGGGCCAATGTGTATACAGCACCACATGCAGTATATACCACAGTATATTCACAGTTTAACATAACTTTACAGTTTAACTTCATAGTGCATTTTTGGATAATGCAAGAAAGGTTTTATTATTATTACACAGTATTTATACAGCGCCATCATAATACACAGCACTGTACAAAGTCCATAGTCATGTCACTAACTGTCCCTCAAAGGAGCTCACAATCTAACATCCCTACTATAGTCATATGTCATTATTGTAGTCTAAGGTCAATTTTGGAGAAAGCCAATTACCCTAACTGCATGTTTTTGGGATGTGGGAGGAAACCCACGCAGACACGGGGAGAACCTGCAAACTCCATGCAGATAGTGTCCCGGCTAGGATTTGAAACTAGGACCTAGCGCTGCAAAGGCCGGAGTGCTAACCACTGAGCCACCATGCTGCCCAGTTTCTTATTCCCTTTGTCCCTAATTTAGAACTTTCCTCTCAATAGATAAGACATCTCCCAGGTACTTTCACATTTTTCACATTGTGTGCAAAACTGGGTGCCAATATAAGGAATTCTACATGACAGTGTAACACATGGGCCTGACGATTACCAAGTGATCAGGGTGGGATTTTATTGGTGAAATGACATCATCTCACCCCAGAGACACATCTGTCATGGTGAGAAGGAAGAAAACCCTACATGTGTTTGTCTAGTTCCAGACCGAGCTCTATAAATCTAGCAGCATTCAACAGCACCTGCTTAAGAATGGACTGACCAGCCCACCCCACACGGTTACCCATTCATAGCCCTGATTGTCTTGTAAGTAATAAATTGATCTCTAATTAGCATCCTCAAAGATATACCCAAAAACTGTATCCATCTTTTTAACCTCTTTTCAGAGAAAATACCAGCTATCCATATAAAATAATATATAATAGAGAATTTTAAATGTCCCTAAGAAAGAAATAAAATATTAAAGATCCTGATTAAAAAAGAAAGGAAGGCATAGTTATGTTACACCCTTTCATAAAATATACACTTCCTAAAGGATCTTTACATCATGCAGAATTTTGGGTGTGTTGGATGTATGTGTTGAGAAACACTGGTCTATAGCATTTACCACCTCCAGGAGTGTCAAATAAGTGGCCCTTTGGCTCAAACAGGACACAGCAGTGTCACATTATGGCATTAGGGGCCACAGGCATCCAACACCACCGGAAAAAATAAATGCCAAAGACACTGATGTGGCTGAATTATTGGAGCAAATTGATTGCTTGACATCTAGGGATCAGAACGCTGCTTTATTTTTCCTTTGAAGTAATTTAGGTCAAGCTTTCTAAGAAACATTTGCTTCCTATACATAAACTGAAGCTTTAGTTTAGTTAGTTGAATGTTATTTTTAAGCGTTGTACACTAAGAGCAATAGCAGCCAAAACTTGAAGGACTCAAATAATTGAATTGCAACCCCCATCCACTATGGCCATTTAGGAACTGATGGGTAGAATGCAACGTGCCCAAGATTTCGTGTCTGTAGGCCCTTGATGTATAAATAAACCCTTTTATTTGTGAAATGCCCAGCTCCAATGGTTATGTCTACATTTCCTACACTATGGTGCTGCCAACCCTTTTCATAGCCCAGATAACTCAAGCACTTTAATTCCATTAAGTGCTTTGCCTTTTGTGTTGGTGCCATCTTCCTTCCCGTGTCTGACAGTCTATAAATTTGCACCACCAGGCCGGTTGCCTAGCACTCCGCAGAAGAGAGAAATGAATTTAATCAGGGTGTGATCTGTTTATCCCTGGCTGAAAGGCCTTTTTTTCTCCTCGTGCTGTCCCATTCAGCAAGGTTTGTTTAGCCCATTGCCCCCCTATTCACCTTAACACTTCTTGGGTTAATAAAAGCAGCCTTTGTTTCTATCAGAGATCTATAAGGACATGTTGTTAAGTGCATTTGTTTCTGCTCGCTTGTTCCAAAGCTAAACGGTGCAACCAGAGACAGTTTACACCCAGCAATTACAACATACAATATGTGTTAGCGATATTGATGGTGGCCATTTGTGATAATCGCCAGTCTATTCTGAAGGATGTTTTTCGTTTGACCGTGTCAGCGAGGCTTTGTGTCTCGGGCAGAAGTGGTAATCGAGACTGATAAATGGCATGGAATGCTATACACCTGTGGCTTGCTGGATTTAAAGAGCAACTCCAGAATAAAGACAAAAAGGCCAGCTGGTACAGAGATATCAGCTCATTGAAAATGTACTGCCAGTGACCCAAGATAAATATTGTAAAGTGAATCTCTGAGCACATTGGTAAAAGTACAACTGCATTACAAATATTTATAATTTGGACAGCTGTATCTTTCCTTTGCCTCTCTATACTCGCATAGAAAATTATACTTCCAAAATCATATTGGCCATTCCAGTGTTAGTGATTTTGGATTTGGGGGAAATCTTTGGTATTAGGCTCAGTTTCTAGTTTTGGGTCACTTTTTCTGAAACCTCTGCAGCAGCTTGGGAGCAGAGCTTGGGGCAGAGGCAACTTCTTCTATGGTATTAAAATATGGAAGCAGAAATGCAGGCATGGGTGTTAAAAGTTCAAAGACTCCTAGAATATTCCAGAAACACAGTACATTCTCTGATTGAGGGACATGAAAACGGCAAATCATTTTTATTTGTGCTTGATGGTACCGCTCCTTTTTTACCTCTGGATATGAGATCAGCACTAATGTCAATTTTACACCCCATTCACCATGGCCAGTCAAAAGCATATGATGCCATGGCCCCATTGGAACATGCACTATGGGACTGCCCTGGTATATCTAGATTTTGGAACAGAGTTTTTGAGTTTACTAGGACGGTAACTGGACATGAACGGTCCGTTTCCCCTTTTGGCTTTGTTCCTTGGCTCTGTGATTGATCACTCCACTGATGCTACGAGTAAGCAGGTACCTGTAACTAAATGTGAGCAATTGTGTTTTCTGCCAGCTAAGAAAGCCATTTTAAAGATGTGATTGGAACCTAACCCTCCTATCATTTCACAAGTGATAAAATACCTACAAGCTCTCATGATTATCGACAAAACCGAGGCCACTCAACATAGGGATACCTATCCTCAAAACTTTTTTGTACATGGATGGCCTATCTAGAGTATACACTATCGCCGGCTCAACTCCAGGATGTCATAAATCTTTTTTGCCACACTACTTGATATGACTGTAGGGCATTGGGAGCTTCTTAGATATAGATTTGTCTGATCATTTTGATTGAGTAGTAAAATCGCAGATTACTGTAAGGTGAAAATCTAATTATACATAACTTGAATTACTAATGTTATATGTGAGGGTGGTACGTCTACTTCTTTATAATTTTACAAGATAGAAAACTTGTAATTTAAGTATCTGATACTCTTTTTTGTTTGTTCTCTGGAAGGGGTTTTGTTTGTTTATTTGTTCACCCTTTAGTTGGTTGTTGTACTGAATTGTGAATGTTTATTTCCCATTTGAAAACGGAGGAGAAGCGGATGTATTTTATTTCTCTTAGTAATGTATTGGTATTATGTTATGTATATTGCTTATGCATTATATTTATGGTGTGTACCTTTTTGTTTATTGTAAACTTATTTATACTCTCCCAATAAAGATATGTTTAAAAAAAAGCTGTTCTCTGACAGGCAACAAAATTACATTTATGATGCAGTCCCTCTCTAACATTAACAGAAGTATGAGCAGGGACTCTGATTCCCCCATAACTGATTTATGACCTGTTGATCCTGTCAGTAGATTTGTCATGCTTGCACAGGGTTGGCAGCACCATAATGAAAAAGGTGACAATGCTAATCTGTGGTTCTGCAAACATGTTTCGGATGCACAACTCTCTCATTAAATTAGGTGTCTGAATAAACATTGCTGAATGTGTGAATACAATGAACGTGCAACAGATCGACCCATGGAGCCCGCAATTATAAAGAAATTACTCCTTCAATACGTTAAGCTAGCCATTTTTTGGGTAGAATATGAACAGCTTAAAATCCGTCATTTTTGGTGCCTATGTAAATTTCCCTTACTTCCTATTTTAGACATGCAACAAAATTAGGAAAGCTCCCAAAGTATGTGCAATACCCCCTTAGATGGTTGACCCCAGAACAGAAGTCCACATTTGAAGATTTCCCCAAAATCTTGTTCTGGAGACAACTACAAAATCTTTGGTTTTCCCATACTTTCTCTATTTTAGGGGACACAGCAACAAAAACATGAAAGAGGGTCTAACTCTTTCACATTTTATCCATAATATTCACCCACAGATATACTTTGAAAGCCCGTTCACTTTACTCAGGTCTGTTAGAAACCTTGCCTTACATGTGTGTTAATGTGCATTGTAAAATGGCGTTTGAATGGGGTTCCCAATTAAAATGTGAATGTAGTATTTCTAGCAGCACACTATACATTAGTGAGTTGCCATCATTTGGGCTAAAACTATTGTCTGCTAGCAAGGTGTGGTGCTGTGCCGTTCACAATGAATGAAACTGCATTAGACAAGCATATGTAAGGCTACAAACACACATGCAATAATTGTCATTGGAAAGGATCTTGCACAATCCTTTCCAATGACTATGGACTGCACGATGCATGCACGAGTGGTGTACATACAGCACTATTCTGCTTAAGGGAGAGGAGAGGGAGAGAATGACAGAGCGGCACTCCTTCCCCCTTCACTTCCATTACGATCGTCCATCGTTCGTGGATCCGCCAGAACGGTCGATTGGACGATGGGCGATGAGCCCTGTACACATGCAAGATTCTCGTCTGATATCAGCCCTGAGCTGATTGTCGATCGAGAACCATTTTAAGTGTGTGCCTAGCCTAACATGCATATCTGCAATGCAATAGTATGAATAAGTCTAATAGAATTAAGTTGTGGAAGCCTTCTAGAGCATTTTTTTTCTGATCTTTGTACCATTGGGGAACACTTGAAATAACTTTAGGGTCTTCAGGGAACCTCTTCTATAATTACTTTACTGACCTGAGAGGTGAGAGACCTGGTTGAGAAACCCTGTTCTAGAGGATTGTGGATTTGTTTGCATTGGCCATTTGGTTAGCACCTGGTGGACAGGATAGTCTCAGATGAACATGTAGTTGTAAATAGACTTTAAATAAGTGACAAGTTCATTGTGTAACTTCAACTAACACCTTTAGGCAATTACAACAACCTGCTAGAGGGCAGATATGTTTGGGATATTTACCTCCATAGAAGAACCCTAATCAAAAATGGCAATTTACATTTTCTTGGAAACCACCTTAAAAAAAAAGTAACACCTTGCACCTTGCTTGATTTCCTAGAGGACTTTCTGCACAATGATATCTATTAGAACAATAGCTGCAAATAAAACAATAGTTTAAGATGAGACATTTTATCCTTCAATGTTATGTTATGGAGTCATTCCAATTAAACTCTCCCTGGAGGGGGCTGGCTACTTCTGCTCCAAGACTCTATCTCTCCTCCACAGTCCCGGCTAATGAAGCTTCGTCAACTGCTGTCACCGCATGCATAATAAGACCCCATCTCAGAGGTTACAGGACAGCATCGCTCCCTGCTCCTGGGAAACGTCTTCCATGAATTTCTAATTATAAGTCCATGTTCGAGAGGGATTAGCATCTCTGCTGAAAAAAGAGCATTTCAATTAGGAAGAGGAATTCAATTTCTTTGTAATCACTGTTTGTGCAGGCAAGGTGTTTGGGTGACACTGTTATACATCACATATTAAAGGCTTTATAGGGTGCAGAAACTATTTTAACAACTTTGTAAAAAACTGACATGATAATTTCTCAGGTATGATTTTATTAATGTGCATCATTTGTTTAAATAGTAAAAAAAAATGTGTCCCTATTTTTGTATCATAATTTCTCTGACTGTTTCCACTGTAAGGAAGGACAGTGAACTGCAGAACTTTTGACATGAACTCTCTCACACTCATTACCAACTAATCACTATTTCCCTTACCTGAATTTTTTGGCTTATCTACATCTCCAATGGGGTGATATCCTAGGTCCCTAGTCTTCCATCTTCTTAAGAGCAGATTAGGATGGTGTGTCTTTATCAATACCTGGACACTTTGTCTACAGAGGGGTCTTCCCAGGTTCTAGAAGATTGTACAGTATGTTGACATTATAAAATGTATAAAGAAATGTATAATAAAATTGTAAAATAATGTCTCAGCATGTGCGATCATTCGGTGAAAAAATGACCCAGCATAGGTGGTCAGTAGGAAGAAGAATGTCCCAAGGTAAGTGGCCAGTGAGAGGAAGAATGCCCAACATATGTGGTCATTGGGGGAAAAGTCCCTTGGCATATGTGGTCAGTGGGAATAAAAATACCCCAGAGTAAGTGGCCAGTGGAAAGAAGCATGCCCCAGCATAGGTGGTCAATGGGAGAAAGAGAAGATGTGAATGTTGGGGAAAATAATGCCCAAGCATATGTGGTCAGTTGCAGGAATTCCCCAGTGCCCAATAGAAGGAAAAACGCTAAAGCGTAAGTAGTCAGTAGGAGAAAGTATGTCCCTGAATAGGTGGTCAGTGGGAGGAGGAATGTCTCTGCGTATGTGGCCAATGGAAGAAGGAATGCCTCAATATGGGTGGTAAATAGGAGGAAGAATGGCTCAAAGTAGGTCCTCAATAGAAGAAATAATGCCCCAGCCACTTGAAAGAAGAAAGTAGTCAGTGAAAGCACAGGTACATAAAAATTAGTGGTAAAAATGTCAAATGCATTTTCTTTTTTATCTCAGAAAGTTGGAGGTATGATTTGGATTGGGGGATAAAAGGCATTTTGCTTAAAAGTTCTCCTGCCTATGTACTCAACATTTAGCACTTTGCTTTCTGCAGATTATTAAATATGTCTAAATGTGTTCAAAGCAAACATGTGCCAAAAAAACTCCTATGGGATAGAGATTTCAGTTCTTCTCTTGAGTTCCATATCTGATAATAAAAGCAGCAAGCTAGAAAGTTTCCTCCTTGACCTCTTCGGGCCTTTTTAAGTATTTATCCTTATTTTACTTAGCTGGTATCTCCTGCCCTGCAATGTAGGAATCTGCAAATGCTGAACAAGATTAACCCCATCAATAAGTGACATTACCAAACAGTCACTAGTTAGTTAGTTATCTATTCATTTGTAAAAGCAAACAGGTGAACCTTTATCACCAACAATTCATCAAGATGACAGAGGCAGTGGATCATCTTTGTAGAGGTTTTATTTACCTTGTATCAAGGAGGAACTCCAGACACAAATCACACAATGTACACAGCACATCTCTACAGTACATTCATGCTTCCAATACTTTCATCTTTTTAGTGACACTGTAAAATGCATGGTCATCTGTCAGAAATTCCTTGTGCACCTTTCTATTTGGTTTGACAACACAATGCTTCTGCTGCACTAAAGTCCCAAGCAGTGTTATCAGTCCTGCACAGCTTTTCTCTTCTGGACTATAGGACACCACTCTCTTGTTATAAAGAATAGAAGTCATCATGTACTCCAAAAGGGGAGAACCGGACAGAACTGACAACACTGTTGGGGATTTTGGTGCAGCAGAGGCAACGTTGTCAACAGAAAGGGAAGTCATTGTGCAGAGGGATTGTTGGACTGTTGCACTTTGTGTTGGCTAGTGTTCTGGATCTGCCTGCACCGGGCATAATAACTGCACCAACCTAGTTCATTAAAATGTTAAAAAGATACCCAAATCTGTTCATGCAGCCTTAAATATGGAATATAAATGAAAGGAAGCACCTAAAAACAGAATGTATATAGTCTAATACAACCTTCCTCAACCTTCGGGGAACCCTTGAAATAATTTTCGGGTCGTCAAGGAACTCCTGTTATAATTTCTAAATCCACAGCTCACAGTATATTAACTTGGCGGTCAGTGCGAAGTTTGTTTCTAACATTGCTGGCCAGTGGAAAAAATGTCACCATTACAGATCGCCAAAAAGATTATTGGTGTCATCTTAACTGCTAATTGTTCAAAGGACCCCTAGAAACCTTCAGAGGAACTCTAGGGTTTCATGGAACCCTGTTTGGGAAACACTGGTCTAGCAGTAGTTCTTTTTAGAGTTTTATGTCATACAAAGCCAATTGTGTTTTAGTGGTACAAATGGCCCCCTTCACCAGGGTTTGATAAGTAGTCATAAACAAGGAAACATCAGCGGTATACTATATTCAGTAACTGTTTTCATCTCCATAGATTCAAAGGGGCATGGTGGCACCTTGATGTGTTTTGTACTACTGGTACTCAGTCATACAACTTCCAAAAGCCTAATGTCTATGTACTAGTAGTATTAAATTTGCTGGGGTGGGGGTCAGTGTTGTTCTAATGGCAGCAGGAATGTGTATGTAAATATTGGGATTAAAGGTTTTTGGAGGGATAAGTGGTCAGATCGTTGCTCCAGGTGCTGGTTAGACAACCAGAAGCATTCCAAGCTTTTGGTATTATTCACTGGAAATTTTGTTTAACAGTACCAACCCCTGATGAAGATGGGCCCTCTAGAACCTTGGAAACTGTTGTATTCATTATAAAAAAATCTGGATTAATATTTTTGTTTTTGGCACTTTTCTTTTTGCATAACCAGTCCTGATCTTTAGCCACCACTTCCGGGGAAGCTGCCTGGGGACAATAACTACCTTACAGTACAAAAACGTATCTGAGAACATTTACTACTGTAACTGTTCAAACACCCCACACTTTCCTACATCACACTTTTTTTGTTTCTGCACCCTACACCTTCCTTCTGATTACCAAATGTTTATGCAACCTGACTGTATTACAGTAATAAAATCAAAGGCTCTACTTAGATTTAACAATAAGGGATCTGTTGTAACCTCAATTGTTTGAGCAGGTTTGCAATTGCAAAAGTCTAAAAGCTAATCCAGCCTATTATTTCCAATTACCTGTCATTGCCAAATTCTGTACTGAGATGGGAGCCAGGCCCCTCCCAGAGGTAAAAGGTGTTTCCAAATCGCAGACAGGTTTACTATTAACTGCTCTGGAATTCTTCCTTGTTCTCCAGTTCTGTATTGATGTGATTATACTTTTCATATCCACACAGGAAACGTTACACTCTGGGACACCATGCTGTCTCTAAAGCTTCCCTTTCTCCTGCTCATCTCACTGGGACAAGTTTCCTGCCAGTCCGGTAAGTCCTAGTTATGTATAATGTGTTCAGTTTTTTTTACTTTCATTGCAGCTGCAGTTTATTGTGCTGTTGTTTTTAGACTACACCTTGTTTGCTTTACTTTTCAAAAACATGGAATTTTGTGCTAAATATGTAAACATTATGAACCAAATGAGAAAAAATATTACAGAGGAAAAGGGAACAATATCCCAAAAAATTGCAGTTGTTTCATAAATGGGATTACTGTAATCACATAACATATATACATCCTTACATTGCAATTGGAGAGAATAAAATAATCGGGGGCCCTAAAACATTTTACCCATGCCATTGTCCAGAGTAGTGCCAACCAAATGCTTACCAATGACAGCAGAAGAGTAGTGACATCCAGATCCATATTGTTTTATGTGCATCTGTTTGTTCTTTGTAACCAGTGTTCCTTATAGTAAAGGATTTTTTTTTAAAATCTGAAATATAAAATGATTCCATGTTGCCAGTTTGGTTGTAATTTAATGTGGACCTATACTGTATGATCGTCTAACCTTCCATTGCCGAACTCATTCTAAAGAATGATAATTGCCTGGATATAAAGTTGATCTTTTGACTTCAGTAGTTTTCTTTCAGAGTAAACTGCTACACAGTACAGCACATTCACCTGCACTGCCGAGCACTCCCATTCACCCTAATCGGAGCAGTTGGGAATCATTTTATGCATGTTTTGGCACAAGGTTGCATTTGTATTGCTGTTGGGTTACAGCATGGTTCTTGGAAGCAACATTTTGCTTCTTGATGTGTGGTTGCTTTTCCTCTTCTGGAGAATGCACTGTGCTGCAAATGCAAGGACATAACATGCAAATGCATTTACCTGCAGTTTGCTGTGCACCCTGGAGTATCTAACCACATGGTTTTAGACTGCAAATCTCAAAGAATCCTTAGTCACACACCTGAAACAATCATGCTGAAAACAGAAGTGCATGATGTAGCGCAATGAGCCGAACCCATAAGCTGCATAAGGGCAAACTTGGCAATTTCCCAGAGCCCCAACTTTCTTGAGGGACCCAATTGACAGAATGGCAGGAGAGCAAGGAACTGAAATATTGTACATTTGGGGCCCCTTCTACATATTTAACCAGGGTCCCATTTTGGTTAAAACCATCTCTGTTAAGAAGGTATTAAAGGCAGAGGATCAGGACCTCAACCAGGTTCTCCGTATACTTTAGAACCAAGCAATGACAACATACATAGTTTTCCAATGTGCAGTTGCTCTTCAAAACCAAAATTGGCCAAAAAAGACTGATCCTCCCTGCAGATTTGGAAAACAACTCCTAGCTTTCAATGGGTTATTACAGACAGGATGACTTACCCTGCTTCATAGTCCTGCCTGGTATGGTTAAAGCAACTGATCGCCCTAATCTTCTCCGAATACCACGCTTACCACTGATGTCATCATGATACATCGAATATCTCTCAGGAATTATTTTTCTGCACTTTTGGAAAGTCAGATTAGACATCTGCCAGCTTATTGGTCACTTTAGGATTATTACCAAGAAGGAATATAGTTAAAATCAAATATTGTTCATTATATGACCATCAACAGATTCTCGTGATGTATCTTCCTGAACTAGGAGAATATTCCGGTATTAATCTGTAAAACGATCCTGTAAAGAAATGTGTTGTAAATAGTGGGAGTTTCTGAGAACAGTTTGTGTAAAAAGTCAAACAAAGGCATCATTGTTCCAAACTACTTCCCTAAATATCTGAATAGAGGTTTCGGTGTGCTGATTTTTATTCGTTCCTTGCTTGGTCGGATAAATACAGATATTAAATATAATATCAGAAGGACTGAAACAAGTACTTTCTTGGAGAAAATACTGCTAAAGGTTTCCTCCAGTGCTGGTTATGTGTTCAGACACCTGGCGGGGGGAGATGGGCATGGAAGGACTAAGAGCATTGGCTCAGACATCAATTTGCAGCAGAATGTTTCTCCTGTGCCCAAATTTGTACCCTGCACTCACCTATTGTACATACACTGTGTTTGAATGAAAGTGATTTCAAACCCTAATAATTCATGTTTATTATGCCATTGTATAGACTTCAGAACCCATTCTTCTATGTTATGGAAAAGAGCAGAAGGTGTCCTATAGTCTTGTCCTAGGACAATACCACTGCTCCCACAGAGATATATTATATATATTATATCAAACTAATGCATCTACCATATCTGGGCTCCTAAGATGCCTTACCCACCCCAAATACTTCCTGAGATCTTGCAGCCATGACCTGCCAGAATATTCATTTGGCACAATTTTAATTTTTGTGTCTGCTCATTTGCTCTCTGTAGACTTTTTTGGGGCAGTTCCTGATACAGGAGAAGTTATGGAGATGGCCCCGTAGAAATCTACGTGTATTGCCTACTCTGGCATGGCCAGCTTTTGGCTTGTTTGTGGGATTTCAGTAAATCTGGGTGTTGCAGGGAAGGAAGTGCAAAATGTGCCACAGCACAAGGGCCCCAGACCCTCCCCAGCCATGGGGGCCCAAATCAGTTCTGCACAGGGGCCCATGACTGTTAGCTACATCCGCCACTGGTGCAGGGGTTACTTTTGTTCAGGGGACTAGACATTCAGTCTTGCATAGTTGTACATGTTTCTTCCATATATTAAAACGTTTACTCGATTTCACAGCACATTCTGAACTTCTCATAGTATGCATTAGAAGCCTCGACCACCCCAGCCTGATTGCCCCTGGTCAGTCCATTATCATTTATTTGCAGAAAATGAGAGCCAGAATGAAAGAAGAGGTTGGATGCATCGCCCTAACAAAGCTTGCACACATGTTTGCTTTGAATCCCTCACAAGCCAGTGAATGTTTGTCTTGCAGGTGTGAATAAGGTGGCAAGGGCCATTCCTCAGTGGGGCACTGGCCTTATTGCAGTGACAGTTTTCCTTTTCCTCGTCCTTGTTTTCTATGTGGCCAATAGAGTTTGGAACAAAAGATCAAAGTAAGTTTTTTTTTTTAATTTAAATGATCTGTTAAGCTAAGTACACACATGAGATGATTGTTACCAGAGATAGGTGGGAATGACCACTGAATTTTCCAACAGAGGAGAGCACAACAGGGTGCTGCTCACTCATCTTTCCCTTCCTTCTCCATAGAACAGAATGGCTCTGTGTGTAAAGCACTCATTCATTCATCTGCCACAGGAAAGATCACATAAGATCATTTCCAGCGACAATCATCCAACATCTGTATGAGTCTTTAAACAACTCAATACACAGATGGAATGCATTGAAGTATGTAAAACGCATGTGTACTTTGCTTGACCAATGATTTGCATTTCTGTCCATTCAGTGCTAAGTCTTACCCAGCACAGACCTTCCTGCAATCGTAAGTGACATCATTTCTCTTTGCAGGTGTAAAGTAACACTTACCAGTCTTATCCCTATTTTAGTCTGTTACTGGACAGCTAAAGTTAAAGCAGCACATGCTACTTCTTTCTCCAAGCTGTGCTGTGCAAAAGGCTGATACCAAGTCAGGTCCTTAAACTGCTTTATTGCCATATAAAAATACAGATCTGTATTATTTTGTGTCTTTTCTAAAAGTTCAGCTTTTACTGGCATTGTTGTATTGTATTTGCTAATCTGTTGCATTGCAGACACTTTTAATGTAAAGCAATGCGTAGAAACACACCATCTTTGTTATTTGGATATATTAGCCAGTCAACCACCATATGAGACACGTATGTAAACATTTGTGTAAGCAGAGTGGCAGATTATTTATTCAGAGTATTACTTTCAGCTTCAATGCTTGCAACATAGAAAAACAAAGTCTTATGGGAGCCGTGCATAGCTCAGGATTGTGTAATGTAAGGTACAATGCTGAGTGGTTTCACAGACGCACTCCACCCTCATAACAACTTCTGTCTGTCTTCACTTGCTGGTCTACTTCTATCAATGAATATTTAAGAACACACACATGACTAATCTGTATTGTAACTGAGAGCAGGGGACAGCTGGGTAGGTGGGAAAGAAATTTACGGGCCACCAATTAGGAGTTTATAGTAAAAATGCTGTAAGAATAATATAGAAAAAAACCCAGCTGCCATTATAAGCCTTGTCCTAAAAAATGCTACGTTACCTGGCTAATATGCCTACCAACGGCATTGTTGGGGTCCTAAAAGACGTGGGTGCTAAGAGTGAAAAGTTGGATGATCTTTCTTGTTCTCCATATTTTCTTTCATTTGGGGTCCTCATATCTGTGAAAACATGTTTTGAATGGGCTTGAAATAAACAGTAAGGCTAGGTACACATGTGCAATAATTGTCGTTAGAAAATGAACGATTAATGACCGATTAACTAATATTATTGATTATTTTGAACGATCGTATTGCACAATTCTGTACATGCTGAAACGATACCAACGTTCAAATATAATCCACCAATAATGTACACACACTGGATATGATCGTTTGAACGATGAAAGAAGTGACGTGTACCGGAGAAAATGTATAACAGAACAATCCTCGATCACTGAACTCCCGTACACACAATAGATAGCAAACAATCGTCGCCAATCAGATCCGACGGGAAGGACATTTGTTTCCAGTGACATTCCTTGTTCATTGGCGTCGTTGGCCAGTCGTTGTGCACTATTTTTTGTTAACAATTATTGGACGATTGGTCGTTAGTCATTAGATTCCAATGATAATCATTGGACATGTGTACGTAGCCTTAGGGCTCATTCAGACCCACATTAGGATATTGTATGATTGGCAGCACCCAGGTGGGCCTGGAAGTGGTGATCCTTTCCGGGGACTAAAAATGCCCCTGATATCAACTTTATGGCTTCTGTGTTTTTTTGGGGGGGTTGGTGGTCATTGTCCTGGAAATCTGCAGATCAGGGCATTCAGGTGACCTTATCTGCATACTTGTCTCAGGTAGGC
This sequence comes from Pyxicephalus adspersus, assembly GCF_032062135.1. Taxonomy (NCBI): domain Eukaryota; kingdom Metazoa; phylum Chordata; class Amphibia; order Anura; family Pyxicephalidae; genus Pyxicephalus; species Pyxicephalus adspersus. The sequence goes on along the minus strand of NC_092865.1, from coordinate 15,637,709 downwards.
AATGGGTCAGCATGTCAGCAAGGTATCTAGCTTTTTAAGAAGGAAACCCTGATGTGTCTATGAGTATAGATTGAACCCAGGTCACAATTTTCTAATGTATGTTTGATCCCACTTAAAGACATCTGTAAAATCTGTAAAAATGTAAGTTTAACAAATACAAAGTCCCCTTTAGAGCTTTGATGAACGATTGTTTGGATTTCCCTGCCAAGATCCCCTGCTTGCCCATGGCAGGAAGTCTGAATTGTGGTGCCATTTGTCTTTTTACGATAGCAGTCCATTGTTCTGAACATGGTTTATATGTATTTTGTTTCCCTGTAGTCCAAACCTAGAGTCAATCTCCATGGGAAAACTCGATGATGGGGCGATTCCCAATGGCAGCACTGGGCGTTATGTTACAAAGTAAGTGCCAAAATCATTTATGTCAAATAAAATGCTGAATGAGCAATCTAATATTGATGTATTTGGAAAAAAATTCATACATCCACTACATCTAAGAACTGCTCAGCTGCAATAGATGCAATTTTGTTTTTGGAATTAGATTTTAAAGCAAACCAATCTGCTGGTGGCATTACTCTGAGAAAGCTAAAATTTACACGAGGCTTTGTATATTTGCTTTGGCAATACGAGGCATTTCAGGTTCCAGATCAGGAGAATACTAAGGAAGGTGAATACAAACCATTTGCAATGCCTCCTCTAAAGTCAACCTGTTACTTTGCCTAGTATTAGAGAGTTTAGACAGATTTGATGGAAGCACCAGTATAATGTATGGCATGATTTTGTGTGCTTTTTTCCCAATTATTACATTTAACTTTCATAGGTGTTAAGTATGTACACAAAATTCTTATCTTGTGTCTGCCCTAACTAATGTATTATTTGCTTACCTAATCCATCACTATCAGCACAAAGCCATGTGCCCTGGTGACTTCAGGTCAGGTTCTTGTTTTGTGAAATCAGATCATTTGGTCGGAAGTGCTCAGTCACATGTGAAATAATAAGTACACCTTCATTGAAATTGTTGTCTTTTGGCAAAGATTTAATCTGAACTCAAACGATGCCTACATATTAAGGAGAATGTGCCTTCCCAATAATTTATTTAGAAATATCAAGTAGTTGTAATGGTGTGCTATGGGAAAGTAAGAGCACCCCCAGTCACTGGAGCTGATACTCCCCTCTTTACCAAAAAGCCCTTCTTGCAAGCATTTTGCACAAGTGATGGGTGGCAACAGGACTGGTCAGAGAGTAGGACTTTAGTGCCAGATCACCGAAGAGGCACTACAAAGGATTATATGACTACAGACACCAATATGTATATAGGGGTTCTAAAGGAACGTATAAATTGCTATTGGTATGTTGTGTGGGATTGGGTGTGCAGTGGAGTTTTGGGCTAAAGAAAGACTTGTTGACAAACTGTACCAAAAGTATCTGTACCCTAGCAAGAAGCCTGGTATTATTATAATACTTTTTATGTTTTCTTTTAGGTCCAATGATGATAATGTACGAGTGGAGCATGCTTATGACAATCCAATACAAATCACAGATAATGAACTTTCTACTCCCATGTAACTATAACCAGGGCTTGTTTTGGATTGTCATGTCCAAATGAAGACTTGCCCTTATAGAAAGCCATGTGGAGACATAATTATTACATACTGTCAAACCCCACATTCTTCAGGATGCAGTTTGAAAATGTGTTATCTAGCCACGAATGGATTCCCCGGTAGTACTGGTTTAGGATTTATATTCACACATATTACTTATCCTAACTGCTAGTCATGGAACATCTAGATCATACCAAAGGATTCAGAGTATCAGGACAGGCTTTATCAGAAAATATACTCAAGAAGTCCATTACCACTCTTAAACGTCACTATTTTACTGCCACTATTTCCAATGTTTGATATTGGTCTACTGCAGACAATCCCAGCCAGGGTTTTGTGGAACTCCAAGGCTCCTCCAGAGATTCCTAGTCATTCCACAAACCACTCTAGCACTATTTTACTGCCACTGTATTCCATGTTTGGTTTTCATCAGCTCCAGCCAATCAACTCCTGATTTGTGGAACTCCTAATTTTCTCCAGGTGTTCCTAGGGGCTCCACAAATTGTGGCTGATTGACTTCCCATTTGATGATGCTTGCCAAAGTCATTTGGTATAAGTAACTGCTTGGCTCCAATGATGTTTTTTGGTGTCCGGTAAGGTGGTATTCTAACCACCACTGTTAAAGGGGGCATTCTTTCCACTGGACACCAGTTTATGAGTTTTTTTCCCACTTATCCATTATAAATTGATTTTAGCTGGGGATCCTTACGCCTTTTTTAAAGGGTTCTCCAAAATAAAAAGTTTGAGAAATGCTGGTCTTCTCTATTCTTAATGTGGTATTGGTATGCAGCTCTTCAGGTTCAAAAGACGAAGTTCAATCAAACATTTGTTTTTTGGTAGAAATGGGGTTATCATTGTCGTTGTGGCCCACTGATGAGATCCCCCCTTAATTCTTCCTTGGTAATATGACAGCAAGTAAGTGAAAATGTCTCCACAGTGAGGGGGAATCCTACCATCCCATAGCTGTCACCATTAAGAATGGCCTGAATGAGACTTATTTTCTCCCTATTTCAGTGACAATCAAAACATTTTGGATTACCCCTCACTTTTTGTCCCAGGCTCATTTGTCCAAAGGATTTATAGAAAGGGAAAAATCACAGAAAGAAAAGGAAAATGGACTGAAGTTCTAACAAATGTTCTGGCTGGAGACACACTGTAAACAGCAAAGTCTCTACTTTCTCTATCCATGTATTCAGTATTCATGACTCCTTCTCTCCAAAGCCACTTGCTTTGTTCATGAAAGGTAATCAATTATTATTTTACTGTTTCCTTTAGAGAAATGTTAATATGTTGATATGATGCAATTAATGTAAATAATCTTATCAATATGAGCTAATGTTTTAAAAATATGTTGTTATTTACGTGTACGTGTGATCGTCTTATCTGTGCTTTACATACAATATACAGAAAGTGCTTCCAGCTTGGTAATATTGCACGATGATTGTGCTCTGTGATAATACAAGTGTGCCGGCCAGAACTGATTGAAAGCAACAAACCTCATGTATGGCTGAAAGACAACTGGCTGTAAGAGAAAACCTGCAGGTCTAATTCCAGTGTGGTACTGAAGTTGTTTAAAAGTACTGGAAATGATCATGAAAGATTGTTTCCATTGACAATTCTTTGATGTCCATGGGACGACGCTATGGGGCTTTCTAGAGTTGGTCAAGGCCATATCAGACCTGTGCTTTGCATAGACAGTGAAGACAAGTGTGGCACAATCACCACCTACCAAGGCAGCCTAGGTGGTGCAATGCACCTACACCATGTTGGTCTTTACCCCTGCCAAGCAGAAGATGAGTCTGCAGTCTCATTACAGAATATGGCCCATATCCATTCTAAAATTCTATTATCATATTTTCAACCACTGTTGGGACTTTTGCTTTGGAAGGAGCAATTTAGAGCCCAATATAATAGGACCCACCTTATAGCGCCCTTTACATTGACTCCAATGCATATCATCCCAAGTGGTTTTATCTATCCATACAATGCAGAACTGAAATCTGCCATCAGACATTTATTCTCTGCAGTAATACAGCCCAGCAGGTGTGGCTGGACCACAAGATCATACACACCAATTTCCAAATCTTTCAAATGGTAAAGCAGTAAGAGCCTGATGTCCGTATTTACCTGTTTGGTTTTCATTTCATGGTTACATAATTGCAGGGCAGAAGTTCAGGTTAATATAATGCTTATAGTCAATGTTTTGCTTAGATACTCAATACATCTGTTAATAATAACTATGGTCTCTAAAAACACCCCAGCTGTCTCAGCACTTTTCTCTAGTTTTACAAACACATCAGTCTTATGGACTTTTATTAACCAATCTTCTCTTTTAAGCAAAGCACTTTCTTGATGTGAAAACTTGACCATTCCAAAGTTCAGAAGTAATTAAACTGCAAGTGCATGTATAAGCCCATAACTCCCAACCCAGACCTGCTTATAACTATTTAACATTTCACTGATGCAGACCTTGCTAAGGCCTGAGTTTTACATTCCAATAGGTTGTGGACCATGAAAGCAGGGCTGCCATAAGTGGCCACATATTTGCTGGTTGCTGGTCAAGGCAGGCTTTAGCGTAGGGCAAACTGGGCCATTGCCCGGGGTTCCAACCTGCAGTTGCGTGTACCATGTATTGTGATCAACATTTAAATGGTTGTCAGTTATAATTAACTGCTTACTTAAGTACAGTGGTACCTTGGTATAAATCCTTAATCTGTTCCAGATCCTTGGACTTATACCAAACAGGACTTATACCAAACAAATTTTTCCCATAAGAAATAAACGGAAAATGATTAATCCGTTTCCATCAAAAAACATACTATTGTTATTGGCATATTATACATGCACGGGGTTGTATAAAAAAATTTAAATACTGCTTAATGCTAAAATACATAAATACAAAAGCAATTAGATTAAATAATTTAAAATTTAACTTCACTTTACCTTGCTGAGTGCCTATTAGGATGGTGCTGAGGAGGAGGAGGAGATGTTATGTAATTTACAGAGAGTTATAGCGCGGGTTGTTCTCTGAATGGTAACGACTAGTGTACTGATGCTCGTGGGCAGTCGTGGCTTTGTCTCGAGAGAGGTAAATAAGGGTAGCGCGGGGTGTTATGACTCATTTTGACCCATACAAGTTCTAGGACAAAGGTTGTATACCAAGCAAAATTTTTCATGTCCAAACTGGATACCAAGTTGGACTTATTCTAAAGCGGACTTATACTGAGGTACCACTGTATATGCAAACAGAAGACCTGTTTGATAGTTTTGGCTATAATAGGAAATAAATAAAACCTGTTATATTTTTTATCCTCTCTTTCATATTGTGGGTGTTTTCCTTCCCATTCAGTCTTAGGCTAGGTACACATGTGCGATGGTTCTCGTCCGATAACACTGGGGAACAATTTTGAACACATTTTTTCTTGACTTACCGGTAAATTCTTAGGCTTAGTTACACTAAAATAGCCATGCTGATTCTGAAAGTGCAGTTAGTTTTCTTCTATCACATCAGGTATTTTTCTCTGCTGCTTATATTAATGCGATTACTATAGCGTGGATTTGTGTAGGCTATTCCTTTACAGGCTAGACAGTGTGGTCAGAGGTTGTGCGCTGATCTATGTAGTGAATAAGCAAAATTTATTTTTCTTACACACGTATTTTCTTTCTTTCAGCTCATGTCTGGCTCTGCTGTTTCTCGTCGTAAGTGCCTAGACAACCCTGATTCATTTTGTTATATCTGTGGCAGTTTCACCATTCCAAGAAGGGTGAACATCAGCACATTTGTGGAGCAAGCCTATTTGGCATTTTTCAAAGTTAAACTTGGTGATCAAGATAAGTCTTGGGCCCCTCATAAGGTGTGCAAACAGTGTGTCGAGGGTTTATGGATGTGGGCAAAGTGAACACGTGATAAGATGCCATTTGGTATACCTATGGTTTGTCGAGAGCCAGGAGATCATTTCAGTGACTGTTCACAGTTGATTTCTTAAGCAGATCACAAGTCGTTGCAGAATGGCACTGTGCGTACAGCATGCACTTGCACTTGTTCATTCCTTTATCACTAGAAACAGCCACAAAAGATTGTGCCATGGATGTCTGTGCAGTGGTTAAGCCAAGTGAATTATCCCTTGCAGTGTGAAATTTTACTTTGGTAACTGAGCAAATTAAACTCCTTTAGCAAATTAACCCCATGGTCTTATAAGATGACTTACAGTTATTGGTGTGGTAGAAACCAACTTTGCAGGAGTCACATTTCCGAATGGGTCCTGCAGTTCTTATGCCACTTTAAGGAACCTACATAATGCATAGCTTACTGGGTGGGTATACCAGATAAAAGAGCTGAGTTGGTAAAAAAAAATGGCAAAAAAAAATGACCTTGACCCAATCAGAACTTACTGTCAAGATGGTAGTATTTCCACTATAGTAGTCCAAATCCAGTAGTAGACTCATCATCCATCCCAAAACCAAAGCATCATTTTTTGCCAGCCTAACCTTTTACGGCCTTTCAAAACAAAGTTGATTTCTCAAGCACATCACAAGTCGTTACTTTATCACCACTTGGAGAAAAAAAGTGGTTTCAAAGCCTATATCTGCAGATGCCATCTATGTACTAAACTTTGTTGCCAAACTCTAACGGATCCAGGCTCCATGTCACGTGATATCAGTAGCAGAGAGACGTGTCTCTTTTTTGGAGAGATAAGACCAACCGTTCTGATCCCCTGTACTGATCATCAGACTCAACAATATGGGCAAATTACTAAAGTTTAATTTCATATTGGTGTTCATAGAGGTGGAAAAATTACAGTTATTGCTCTATTGTCATCAGGGATAGCTGTGGGGGCCCTGCTGATTCTGAACCCAGAACTGCACAATGCTGATGAATACCTAAGGTTGTTTCAGCCTCATTTGTTGCCATCTCTGTAGGCTGCCGAGTCACTGGTGGCAATCAGCCTGCAGAATCAGCATTATCGCACAGACATGGCGTGTGCATTGTAATGATAGGGGGGCTTGGAGGATCCTAACAGGAAGATGGGAATTGTGCAAGTTACTTCTTGCTGAGACAGTCGCTGATACTGTGTGAAAAACAGACCTTGAGAGACTGCTGGGCACCCCCAGATAACATCACTGGCTGATAATGTAACATTTTGTAATACAAACTGATGAAAAGGTGAAGAGATTACAAGGAGAAAAAACAGTTGATGAATGTTACAGTCATTAGCATAACACTTCTGTTTGTTACTTGAAAGGAGAACTATGGGGGGTTTTCAGCAGGTAGACCTTCCAGGCTGTTATTGTAACATTTGTCTAAACATAATTGGTAATGAGCCATTTGCATTTTTTGCTTTGCTGTGTAATATTTCTATTTTAGTATTTCACATTAAAAATCTCTAACTTTTGCCTCTAGCCATCGGAATAAAAACTCCAGCTAGCTCTTTGACTATTATTGCTCTTCCAATTCTTTGCCTATTTCAGCTTTTTTGCCTATTATTGCAAAAAGTAGATTTACTAAAGTTGATTAGGGAGTTCGCTTATTATGGTGAATTATCACTCTGCAAGGAATAATTCACTTATTTTAGCGAATGGTAAACTCTGTTGATATCAGCCGTTCAACAGAATCAGAATATTGGGTATTCTTTGAATTATTGCAGGTTTTAAAGCTACATACATGTCAGATAACAGTCACCTGAGATGCGCATGTGTACAGTGGTCCTCTGATGTCATTCATCAATCCACCATGGGGAATGTGCATGCTAGTCTTCCGCTCTTCAAAGAACAAAATGGCGCTGTGCGTACAGCATGCACTTGCACTTGTTTATTCATCTTTCAGTAGAAAAAGACCGTGCCGTAGATGTCTGTGCAAGGGTTAAGCCAAGTGAATTATCCATTGCAGTGTGAAAATTCACTTTGGTAATTGAGCACCCTAAACTCCTTTAGCAAATCAACCTCATAGTCTCGTTTCAGATGGAATCCTGCATTTCTTATACCACTTTTAATAACTTACATAAACCATAGCTTACTGGGTGGGTATACCAGATAAAAGAGCTGTTAGTAGGTATTTATATCCTGTACTTACCTATGTGATATGAAATGACCAGGTGTGTTTTAGCAAACTCCACTGTACTTGAAACATTCCAGCACAGTTTGGCCATCCAGAACATCCACTCTTTGGTATTGTACGTTCACAGCACAGGAGATGGAAGTATCCAACATAAGAGCTTCTAGTCCAAAATTTGCACCAGCACACTCTAAGGCTAGGTACACATGTGCAAAGGTTCTCAGGCTCTGGGCTGACCAGACGAGAATCTTGCATGTGTACAGTGCTCGTCCTCCATCGTCAGAACGAGCGTCCCATGGGCGATCTCCCCCTTCCCTCTCCATAGAGCAGAATAGTGCTGTATGTACAGCGCTAGTTCATACATCATACAGTCCTTTGTCATTGAAAAGGATCGTGAAATCCTTTCCAACGTCAATTATTGCATGTGTATATTTAGCCTAAGTAGCCACTGGTTGGGTTGTCTTCAGGTAGACGTACCTTAGCTGATGAGCAATGAGATACAGTTACAATCTGCCATGGTAAGTCTATGGGTGGGAAAATATTTTATCCTGAAAAATTTAAGTTGTTTGTAGTGTAAAGAAAGCATTCTGTATAGAATTTATGCATCTATTTTTTTTGTACATTTATTTTGTCCCTATTGTCCTCCTCATTACCATGAAACCTAACTAGCCATCCAGAGGACAGTGACAAATTCCACTTGCCAACATGCCAAGGCTATGGCAAGGCTTCTTTCCTTAATCCATTGACATATACACACACATTGGTTGTAACATCCCAGTCCAACCACCACCAAGATGCATGGGCAGCATTTGCATGCAAAACTTCAATTCTTTGATATAAGAAACTGTATGCAAGGCCATGCAAATGTGGGTTAATAGGTGCCATTGGACTCAAAAATGAACTATTATCAAATAGATTTAGAACAGTTGATATAAGCACTTTATAGCACCAACTTTATCAAGCTGGAACAACACAGAATTTTCTTTTTTTAGTAAGATGTGATCCTTAATGACTAGTGATCACCTAATTCTTGTTGACATTGGCTTCAGTTTGTTTTATAGCAGTGTGAACATCAAGTTTTAGAATATATTTGAAGAATTTCAAGCCTTTAAAGTGCCATTCAGTGTAAGGGTATAAACACAGGTCTTAATGAGGGATGGACAAGCTGTTAGCAGGCTTTCAACAAAGGCAATTCAGTGCTGAAGCTTACGAAAGCCTGCAAGAAGCTTGTTTAAGACTGGATACATATATTACCAATTTTGTAGTCAGCCAACATCTGATTTCTCCATCAATCAGTCAGATGCCCCCAAACAATGCACATGCATGTACAACACCCTTCTGTTTGATGCCATTCCATTCTGATAAATCTGCAAGAATATTGCAAAAACATGTCACAACACCTGAACTTCTGCTGGACAATTACATCTGATCACTTAACAACTAAACAAGGAGGGAAAAATCAGTTTCTTTCTGATTCATTTTAGACGTGTTTGTTTCATAGAAGTGGAAGTTAATCAGAAGTAAGATATATGTACCCGGTCTAAAGTTTAAGGTTAAATCTACCTGTGCAATGGGGCTTCCCTGTTTGTTTAAGTCAAAGAGGCTTTTCACCTATCAAATCCCATGTCAGGTAGAACCTGGCCCCACGACAAAGGACGGCCCTTACATATATGTGAACTATCTTGTTAAAAAACAGCTGATAAACATTGGGCATTGGGCAAGAAAATTAAAGCAGCTTGGCTTTGGTTTAAAGACGAGGTCACCAAATTCTTTAGTAACCATTTGGACCCAAACTTTGACACCATCATTGAAAATAGGCAGACAATATTAAGAGAACTGTGTTGTTCAATGAGTCTCCATCTGCATTTTCTCCACTACTTGGAATACTTGGAAGCAGTGAGTGACAAGCAAGGAAAGTGGTTCATCGGAATATTAAAAAAATGGAAAGAAGCTACCAGGACGGTAGAACATTAGCATGATTGCTAACTATTGCTGAGGGCTACAATGAGCAGCTGTGAACAAAAAAACGTAAAAGGAGAAGCCTTAAGAGAAGTTTCGAAGGACACCATTAAGTGCATGTGTATAAAACATTTTTT